>NC_143136.1:75169166-75472196 GCF_059928025.1 Delphinapterus leucas | reverse complement strand
AATAGCTTGATTAACAAGATCTAGAATATGACAAGTAGTTTCTTAGCAAAAAACCAAAACTATGCTTAAAGTCTAGCTGATTACATTGGAACACTTTAATTTCTAACCATAAATGAATAAGGTATGTATTACTCAAAATTATTTTGCAGGGCACTGATCAAAAAGTTTTTCAAATGATAGTCCACAGGTTTTACTCCTCCCCCCACAAATATAGTCTTATGTATTTTCAAGAAAGGTAAGTTTTGTCTTAACAACTATGTAAATTAAACTCAGACAGAAATAATCAGGTCCTTGTTAAGTCCCACAGACTAGGATATTTGCCGATTTTCTCTCCAGTATTATTTAATCACACCAATTTATCTAACAGTTTTATTTTGCTTCAATCTTGGTTTCTTTATAAATGCAATATAACCACATTAAAAAATAGAATACTATTCTACAATGAAACATTTTCTTTCAAAAAGGAACTAATATCTACAGTGTTCTATTCCAATCAAACAGAGCCAAAGCTGAACTGTACCTGCCACCTGGAGTTTACGTCCCTCCACTCATGAATATCCCACTTGGAAGTTCCAGTATCTCCTTCAAAAACCCTAATTTTAAAAACAAAGACTATCAGTTTCTGAATATATCACACATCACATTTATCCACCCAAGCCATTTAATCTTTTGGGAAGTGTATTTTGTGGACCACTTTGAAAATCTGACAAATCTGAGGATTTTTTTTAGACAAATGCACATGTACATTTATCGTGAAAACTATGTATTTGATTTCAAGTATTCACTGGTCTCCAAATGTCTAATCAATGGAATCCAGTAGAAGAACTTTAGCTGCGCATGGTTGACCAAATTCTGTGCAAAGTTATCAAGCCCTAATATGCTCTGAAATAGATACTTAACTTGCAAAATATCTCCAGCAGGTATATACACCTTGTTTCTCCTTTCTCCCGTAAAGCTGGTGGAGGAATGACATAGACTAGAATTGTGGCAAGCTCTCTTATAAGTGTACTAATTCTAGATCTATTTTAAAATCAACCTTGATTTTATCTAGGTTAGCACATATTAGTGTCCTTTGAAAAGGCAGAAGTTTTAGTCCTGTGAAAACTGAGCATGTCACGTGAAGCAAAGGAAGTTCTGGTGGGTAAAATATATCACTTATTGTATAAAGTTTATTCTGACCTAAATATTCACCATGTTTTCTCTGTCTATACCTCAGCTTGAAATGAACCATGAGCATAAAGCAATTTTACACCAATGAGACCATTAAATCCATGACTATATGCCAGAAGTCCATTTCAAGAAGGAGTTTCTGACATATTTTAACTAGTAGGGGAATGATATGGGTTTGAGGAGGGAACTTTGTAAAGGATTTGTCATAAACATACATTTTAAAACAACTATTTATTTCATGCTTTCCAGAACTTTTAATATTACATTTTATTTTTTAAATTCAACTTTTCAGGAAGTAGGCAATAGAGCTATTTCAATCTTAGGCTGCTTTATTAGAACCACTGTAACCAGTAAGCCTGGTGGTCATAATTCTGACCAACTTCTGGGCTTCAACTCACACAATGGAAGGACTCAAGACATTGTCATTAACAAACTGGAATGCACCTAAGTGACAGCCAGAATAGTGAAGGAACTTAAAACGTTGAGGATAGAATGGAACATAAAACTGTCTTCAATTATTTGAAGAACTACTCGGTAGTCTAGAGATAGATTCTTTGTGTGAGGTTCTGGAGAGAACAAGAACCAAAAGGTAGAAATTATGACTATATTATAAAAATGGAATGGACCACTTCATAGAGATAATTTCCCATCAGTGAATTTATGCAAGACAAAGGTAGGATAGAGACCTGGATAAGAAACTGTGAATACCCACATGTTATTTGTATCAGGTTTTTGTTTATCAGGCAATTTTTCTCTTTATATTTGCCAAGTAATAATTTAGTAGACTACCTGTTTTGTCCCTAATGACACTATTAATTAGACAATGTAATAGATCCCTGTTTACTATTCCATCTCTGTAGTTTATAGGGTCATTGTATATGCTTTTTCTTTAACGGTTGAGAGCCATGATTTGGCCTCTCCCACTCAGTGATCCCATTACTTCCACAGAAACCACAGAATCCCATTTCATTGTGGTGCCTTCCGCAATTATCCCCTGTCTACAGAGGACAGCAAGGATGCCAGAAGAGTTCTCTTGGTCTCATCTGAGAAATGCTTAAGGGGAGGCTGAGTGGGTCATCATAAATTCACTCCAGTATTCCCTTCTTCCTGAGCCTAAAATATGCCAGGAACATGCCAGAATTGCAACCTCATTGATTTTAGACCATTGTTAAATCCAGGCTTTAATTAAGCAATATAAAAGACTGTTAAGGCCAATGCCAGATGCTCAAGTCAAATCAACATAATAACAAATCCCAGGAGAGCACACCTATATCAATGTATTCTTCCCACTCTAATCTAATATTTATCTCTTTTTTCTTACATGCTTAAAATTAACTCCCTAACAAGTACTCCAGACTCATGCTGATTTTTATTTTAATATCTTGCAACTCCTGTGATGAGAACTCTTACGATTTACTATCTTAGTAACTTTCATATATAACATAAAGCAGTGTTAATTATATTTATCATGTTGTACATTACATCACAAGTACTTATTTATCTTATTACTGAAAGTTGGTAACTTTTGACGGCCTTCCTCCACTTCCCCCTCCCTTCACCCTGCACTCTGGTAGCCACAAATTTGATCTCTTTTTCCATGAATATGCTGTTTTGTTTGATTGTGAAGCGTAATTGACCTACAACACCATTCTAGTTCCTGTTTACACAACATAGTGATCTGGTATTTCTATATATTTTTCAGTGATAACCACAATAAGTCTAGTTACAATATGTCACCATACAAAGATATTACATAGTTATTGACTATATTCCCCACACTGTACTTTTTTTTTTTTTTGGGGGGGGTACGCGGGCCTCTCATTGCTGTGGCCTCTCCCGTTGCGGAGCACAGGCTCTGGACGCGCAGGCTCAGCGGCCATGGCTCACGGGCCCAGCCGCTCCGCGGCATGTGGGATCCTCCCGGACCGGGGCACGAACCCGTGTCCCCTGCATTGGCAGGCGGACTCTCAACCACTGCGCCACCAGGGAACCCCCCCCCACACACACACACTGTACATTTTAAACCCCTGATTCATTTATTTGCAACTGGAAGTTAGTATTCTTAACAATAATATTAAGTAAAAATACTAAAATTATCTCCCTTATTATGACTAAGAAGTATTTTCTCCCTTTAAGTTACAATGTTTAGCATGGCAAACATCAGCCAACTCTTTAAAAATTTGCCATTTTTCATAATTGTCTACCCAGTTTATTAAAACACAGTAAGAATTTTCCAAAGATTTCTGGACAGTTAAACGTCTTGGGTTAGCCATCTTGTACTTCCGTGTTAAGTGAGTTTTCTCATTTCTCTTATATTGACACCCAGTATTTAATATACCTATTACAGTTTTTCTGAGGCATTAAGGGTGCTACAGTTGACCACTGAACAGCGCAGGTTTGAACTGTGTGGGTCCATTTGTATATGAATTTTTTTTTCAATTAATACTACATGACCCCATGGTTGGTTGAATCCGAGGATGCAGAACCACAGATATGGAGGGCGAACTGTAAAGTTATAACCAGATTTTCTACTGCACAGGGGTTAGTGGTGCACCTCATGCTGTTCAAGGGTCAACTGTATTTAAATCTGTAGCATTATAATAACTTCAGCTGTCTTCTTTGTTTTAATTCACCTGGTATCTACACAGAGATTCAGATTCAGTATTGTTCTCTGTCTTGTTGACATACTAGATATGCCTTGGGATTATATTTTTAGTTTATTACTTTTTCAGTTTGCCTGCTACCTTGAGAAATGTAGTTTGTCATGTTGTTGGTACAGTTTTTAGACTGATGATATCTAACTCTACTTCTTTATCATGAACACTTCTTATATACTTACTGTAGGGGAATCCTTTGCCAGTATATTTAATTTCACCAAGATTTCCTTATTAATATCTATGCGTAGAAAACAACATGATTACATAAAATGAGAGGTAGGAAAGAGGGTGTGGGCTAGGTTTAAAAACTAGCCTTCTCTGAATGTACTTTGTTTTAAATTTGGAACCATAATATATTTAACATAATTTTTAAAAATCCAAAAAGAAAATACAACACCATCCCTAACATTGGAAAGCAAACTGAAAAATGGAAATCTAACTATACATAAATTGGTTGCATAAACATCAGAGGGAAAGCAAATTTTCAGACTACTTTTAAATAAAGTATTTTGACTATAAACACCTAGTGAGATAACATTTAAAGTCCAAATCAAAGCAAAAATGACTTCAAAAAAATTTTAACTGCAATCAGTAATCTTAATATTAGCAGCTAAATTAGCACTGTTAAAATGAAAATATTACATATATGGATTAAATAATTAAATTTTATTTATGTAATAATAAATATTTATTTAAATGATTGAATCTTTAATTATTTAATTAGTAAATAATAAATAAAATTTAAATAATTAGTAAATACCAAGGTGTTCAATATAAGGAACAAGAAATATAATATCAAAGCAGATAATTAAAACTCTACCATCTTGAATTTGATTAGAAAATACAAGAACTCATAATTTATATTTTTATTTCCAATTCTACATAAAAGCTAGCTTTATCTATTGAAAAGGTCTAGAAGGTATGAACCTAACAGCAATGAGCAATGAGAAAATCCCCAGAGCTCAGACAATGGCCTCTAAATATTTTGTTTACCTAGAGAATGATAGTTCCTTATAGAAATGACTTTTTCAGGCCTGGGGCAGGAAAAGTTCAAGATGAACCAGAGACAACTTGGAATGACAAGTAAGGGAGAAAATGGGGTCATATTAAAAGAATCCAAAGTCAAATCAGAGGGGCTTGCTCTGAATTAAGATGATAATTTGCTCATCAAAAATAATAGTGACTAGCATTTGGTTTAAAACATAAAGCACATAAAAATCAAAGAATTTACAATGATATTTACCCTAGTTATTTGTTACAAATGGAGATTGCTAGGTCACCAAACTGCTACCCTAAAAAGTACTAAATAAAGGTTAAAAAAAAATTAAGCATTTTTCCTGCCTTTTCTGTACAAACTCTATTTCAGGGTAACTAGATATTTATTGAGGTAAATTTCATTTTATCAATAAATTGTAGCCAGTAAATGGAAATGGAATGACAGAATTAGAAAAAAAAAAATCACCATTTTGCAACCTAATAAGTAATGGATCTTGTCAATGATTATCAATTGATACTAAATGCATTAATATAGTTACTAATGTTCATTAACATAATTAACATAAATCCTAGAGGTGTAATGGGGGGGGTTGAGCTGATAACACCTGAACACAGATCAACATTCTTTTCAATCTTTATAAGGAAATTTTCAAATAGATATAAAGATAATGAGTATGGTATAATAAACTCAACATGCTTACTACTCAGCTTCAACAATTATTACTATATGGACAATCTTATTTCACCTGTACTCTGACCTACTTCCCTCCCCATTCCAGTTCAATTTTAAAGAAATACCAGACATGCTATCATTTTATCTACAAATTTTCAGTATCTTCTCTAAAAAATGAGTTTTTTTTTTTAATGGCAAAAGTAAGTCTTTATCAGTAATTCTCTTAAATGTTAATGTATTAAAACTTTCCAATCAAAAGGCAGAGATTTGGTAAAATACTTTTAAAATATGACCCAACTATATGGTGTCTACAAAAGACCCACTGTAGACCCAAAGAAACAAATATGTTTAAAGGGAAAAGAATGATATTGCAAAGATATTCCATGCAAATAGCAACCAAAATAGAGAAGGGTCACTACCTACACTGATATCTTTTAAAATAGATTCTAAGTTAAAAAATACTATAACAGACAAAGGAGGGCACTGTACATTGATAAAAGGGTCAATTCATCAAGATATACTAATTATAAACATACAAACAACAAATAGCAGAGCCCCTAAATATATGAAACAATGATGGACAGAATTGAAAACTTCAACACCTCACTTTCAGTAATGGACAGAACATCTAGACAGAAGAGCAATAAAGATATAGAGGGCTTGAACAACACTATAAACCAAGTAGAGATAACAGGCATTTATAGAACAGTCCACCAAATAACAGCAAAATACACATTCCTCTCCAGTGCACACAGAATGTTCCCCAAGATAGACTGTATATTGGCCACAAAACAAGGTTAATAAGTTTTAAAAGGTTAAAATAATACAAAGTATCTTCTCTGACCATAATGGAATAAATCTAAAAAATCTATAACAGAAGGAAAATTGAATAATTCACAAATATGTGGGAATTAAATAATACACACTTAAACAACGAATGAATCAGAGAAAAATCAAAGAGAAATTAGAAAATACTTACAGACAAATGAAAATGAAAACACAACATAGCAAAACACATGGGATGCAGTAAAAGCAGCGCTCACTAAAAAAAATTTATACCTGTAAATGCATACACTAAAAAAGATGAAAAAGACTTCTTGTTCCTTCTTGTAAGGAACTTTGAAATCATCACTCTCATTCTTACAATAAGACAAAACTGAATAAATTGAAAAAATCAATATCTCTTTTTACATCTATCAGAGATGAGGTAATACGGAAAACTGCTTCCCTCCAAATTTTAGTGACACACAGGAAGATACAGAGAGCTGGCAGAAATCCAGGAGCACAAACAACCACTGCAGGAACTTTCAGTTCCTTTTACCTGGTACATAATGGTTGGCTTTCAACAGAATAATTATAAGCCATACTAAAAGACAAAAAACATGACTTGAGGAGACAGAGAAAGTATGAGAATCAGATTTAGAATGGCAAAGATTGTGGTAGTATCACACAAAGAATTTTAAACAAATATGATTACAGATGGGTACTGTAAGCAAAGAGATGGAAATTCCAATAAAAAATCAAAAGAAAATGCTAGAAATAAAAAACACTATATAGTAAATGAAGAATGCCTTTGATGGGCTCAGCTATAAACTAGACATGTAGGAGGAATGAATGAGTAAGCTTTAAGATACGTCAAAAGAAACTTTCAGGACTTCCCTGGTGGCACAGTGGCCAAGAATCCGCCTGCCAATGCAGGGGACGTGGGCCCAAGCCCTGGCCCGGGAAGATCCCACATGCTGCAGAGCAGCCAAGCCCATGCGCCACAACCACCACAGAGCCTGCGCTCCAGAGCCAGCAAGCCACAACCACTGAAGCCCATGCTCCCAGAGCCCATGCTCCACAACAAGAGAAGCTACCGCAATGAGAAGCCCGTGCGCCGCAACGAAGAGCAGCCCCCACCCGCCCCAACCAGAGAAAAGCCCGCACGCAGAAATGAAGACCCAACGCAGCAAAAAATAAACAAATAAATAAATTCAAAAAAAGAAGAAGAAACTTCCAAAACTGAAATGCAAAGAGAAAAAAGAATGTAAAGACAAAATGAGACATTCAAGAACTGTAAGACAATTACAAAAGGTGTAACATAATTACAAAAGGTGTAACATACATATAATGAGAATAACAGAAGAAGAAAAAAGAAAGGAACAGAAGAGATATCTGAAGTAATAATGACTAAGGATTTTCAAATATTAACAACAGACACTAAACCACAGATGGAGGAAGCTGAGAAAATACCAATCAAGATAAATACCAAAACGTCTACTACTAAGCATGGCATATTCAAACTGCAGAAAATCAAAAACAAAGAGTATTGAAAGAACCTAGAATGGGGGAAAACACTTTACCGAAGAGGAGCAAGGATAAGAATTACACTGATCTTCTCTTTAGAAACCATGGCAACAAGAAGAAAGCAGAGTAAAGTATTTACAGTGCTGAAAGAAACAAAAACCTATCAACCTAGAATTCTGTCCCCGGAGAAATTATCCTTCAAAAGTAAAGGAGAAATAAAGACTTTCTCAGACAAACAAAAATTGAGGTAATGTGTAGTCAGTACATCTACCTTGCAAGAAATGTTACAAGAAGTCCTTCAGAGAGAAGGAAAATTATATAGGTAAGAAACCCAGATCTATATAAAGAAAGGAAGGTTGTTAGAGAAGGAATAATCACTTTAGACACCATGTTCTAAATACACCAATAAAAAGAAAGAGACTGGAAGAGTGGATAAAGAAGACCCAACTATATATCCTCTACAAAATCCCATTTTAAATATGAAAATACAGATTGATTAAAAATAAAGAGATAGATATAGATATTCCACGCAAAAACTAATAAAAAGAAAGCTGGAATAGGTATATTAATTTCTGACAAAGCAGGCATAAGAGCAAGGAAGGTTATCAGGGATAAAGAGAGGCATTAAATAATGATAAAGGGGTCAATTCTCCAAGAAGACATTACAACCCTTAATGTGTAACAATAACTACCTACAGAGCATCAAACTACATAAGCCATAAACTGACAGAACTTCAAGGAGAGATAGTCGAATCCACTCTTATAGTTGGAGACTTCAACATCCCTCTGTCAGTAATTAATAAATTCAACAGGTAGGAAATCTGTAAAGACAGAATTCAACTGAACAGTACCAATCAACTGGATCTAACTGACCTTTATATAATATCTCATCCAACAAGAGCAGAATACACATTTTCATCATGTTGACACTGAACATTAACAAAGATAGACCACATTCTGGACGACAAAGCACAACTTAACAAATTTAAAAGAATTAAAGTAATATGTATTGTGCTCTCAGATCACAACAGAATTAAGGTGGAAACCAATAACAGAAAGTTAGCTGGAAAAATCCCAAAATATTTGGAGTTTAAACAACATGCTTCTAGATAACACACAGGTCAAATAACAAGTCTCAAGAGGAATTAAAAAGTATTTTGAACTTAGAAATATTTGAAATGGAAATGAAAACATAACATCAAAATTGTGAGATACAGCAAAAGCAGTACGTAGAGGGAAAACCATAGCATTGAATGTATCTATTAGGAAAGAAAATCTAAAATGAATAATATAAGCTTCTACCTTATAAAACTAGAAAACTAAGAATAAATTAAATCTAACATAACCAGAAGAAAATAAGTAGTAAAAATTAGCAGAAATCAATGAAATTGAAAGCAGGATATCAACAGAAAATGAAACTAAAAGATGGTTCTTTGAAAAGGTTAATAAAACTTACAAACCTCTAGATTGACTAAGTAAGAAAAAGAAAGAAGACAGAAATCACGAATATCAGAAATTTTTATTTCTGACATTAGTGATTCATTTATTTCTGATATTTCAGGAGCCAATTACTACTGATTCCATAGATATTAAGAGGATACTAAAGGATTATGAGGAACACCTCTATGCCAACAAATCTGATAACCTAAATGAAAAGGACCAATTCCTTCAAAGACACAATCTGCCAAAACTTACACAGGAAGAAATAGATCATCTAACTTAATGACAACAAGAAGAGACTTGGAACTAATAATAAGCAATTATAGAAGATTTGCAGAATACAGTGTTAATACACAAAAGTCAATTGCTTTCTTACATAACACCAATGGACAATTGGAATCTGAAATAAAAACATAATACTATTAACATTATCACCAAAAATATTAAATACTTAGGTATAAATCTAACAAAATATGTCCAAGATCTATATGAGGAAAACGATAAAACTCTGATGCAAGAAATAAAAAGAAATTAATGGAGACATATTCCATGTACATGAATAGGAAGATTCAATTTTATTAAGATGTCAGTTCTGGGACTTCCCTGGTGATGCAGTGGCCAAGAATCCGCCTGCCAATGCAGGAGACACGGGCCTAATGCCTGGTCCCGGAAGATCCCACATGCCACGAAGCTACCAAGTCCGTGCACCACAACCACCAAGCCTGTGCTCCAGAGCCCGTGAGCCACAACTACTGAGCCCACGTGCCATAACTACTGAAGCCTGCGCACCTAGAGCCCATGCTCCTCAACAAGAGAAGCCGCCGCCATGAGAAACCTGCACACCACAATGAAGAGTAGCCCCTGCTGGCCGCAGCTAGAGAAAGCCTGCGTGGAGCAACAAAGACCCAACGCAGCCAATAAATAAATAAATAAATAAATAAATAAATAAATAAATAAAGTCAGTTCTTCCCAACTTGATCTAGAAACTCAATGCAAACTCAACCAATAACCCAACAAGTTATTTTGTGGACATTGTCAAAACTGATTCTTAAGTTTATATAGAGAGGCAAAAGACCCATCATAGCCAACCATAACATTGAAGAACACAGAATAGTGACACTACTCAACTTTAGGACTTACTGTAAAGCTACAGTTATCAAGACAGTGTGGTGTTGGGGAAAGGATAGAGGAGATAAAAGGAACAGAAAGGAGTGTTCATAATAGACCCACACAAAGTCAACTTATCTTTGATAAGGGAGCAAAGGCTATTGAATAGAGAAATAATAATCTTTTAACAAATGGTGCAGGAACAACTGGACATCTATGCAAAGAAATGAATCTAGACATAGATATTATATCCTTCACAATATTTAACTCAAAATGGATCAAAGAGCTAAATGCAAAACACAAAAATATAAACCCCTAGAAGATAACATAGGGGAGCATCTAGATAATTTTGGTATTGTTGATGACTTTCCAGATACAACACCAAAAGTATGAGCTTTGAAAGAAAAAATTGGTAAGTTGGACTTCATTTAAATTAAAAACTTCTGCTCTGCAAAAGACACTATTAAGAGAATGAAAAGAAGCCACCAGCTGGGAGACAATCTGCAAAACACGTATCTGATAAAGGATTGTTATCCAAAACATACAAAGAACTCTTAAAACTCAAGATTAAGAAAACAAACAACTCAATTAAAAATGAGTAAAAGATATAAACAGGCACCTTACCAAAAAAGATACGCTGATGGCTAATAAACATATTAAACATGCTCAACATCATATGTCATTATGAAATTGCAAATACAAACAACAAGATCCACTACACTCCTATTAGAATGGCTAAAATCCAAACCACTGACATCTCCAAATGCTGGGAAGGATGTAGAACAAGAGGAACCTTCGCTCATGCTGGTGGGAGTGCAAAATGGTACAGCCACTTTGGAAGACAGTTTGGCAGTTTCTTACAAAACTAAACATGCTCTTACCATACAATTCAGCAATTGCACTCCTTGGTATTTACTCAAATAATTTGAAAACTTATGTCCACACAAATATGTAGAGCTTTAGCTTTATTCACAACTGCTAAAACTTGAAAGCAACCAAAATGTCCTTTAAATGAGTTCTTTTTTAAAACATACATTTGCAATATAATCAGCATACCTAAAATAATAATAATGCACCTTAATGTCGTCAAAATCAAGTGTGTCCATCTTTCCCTGATTCTTTGGGAATATTTTTTGAAGTGTTTGTCTAAATTTGGATCAACTAAGATTCATACAGTCAATTTGTGGATCCTTTTTTCCTTTTGGATTATTCTAAAATATTCCATTTTAGATTCTTCCTCTGTATATCTGCCTCTTTATTCTGTCTTTTCCCTTGTAGTTTTCCATAGTCTGAATGTTGTATATTTTATCCAATTTGTGAGTTTAACATGGCCTTCCATCCTCACAATTTATTAAAATTTATAGTCAGATCTAGAGGGTTGTTCAGTTTTGTTTGGATTTTTGTTCAAGATTGCTTTGTAGGTAGTTTTGTGTACGTTCATTATGAAGTATATAATGTCTGATTGTTTCCCTTTTTGTGAGGAAAAATCATTGATAATCATAACCTAGATCCATTAATTCCTTAGGCATAAAAATATTGATATTTTACTTCCAACATTCCTCTTCATTGATTACCTGGAATACTTTCATAAAGACAAACTTTCGGTCATTGACTATTTGTTTATGCTGATGTTCATATTATATAGGACTGTAGGGTAAATGCTGGCTTAATTTCCTTTATTTGCCAATATTTCCTAAATATTTGCCCAACATTCTCCAAAGGTGACTAAGTATATTAATGTAATTATGAACTGATGTACTTAAACATATTTGATGAGTTACAATCCATTGTACTCTAATCCTTATTGATGCTTAAATCATTTCGTCTTTGCTTCTTGGGAGCTTATTTAGGTTGACTCTAATTTTATGAATATGATCCTAGGTTTCTTGAATAAATTATTTGCTTTCTGATGTAACATATTTTCCAGGCTCATATTGAACATTACATGGTCCAGATTTAGAACACAGAATCAGCTTTTTCTGCAAGGGCTACTGTCCTTCCAGTGAAAATAGAATTTAGAAACTGCACTCTGAGTGCTAGGAATGTTCACTTAAACTAGGTTGGTCATATTTCCTGGCCTTTTGAGTGGAGAGCCATAGAAATTCTGTGTGTGTCCACTTTTTTTTTAAGGCATGGTATATGGTCTGTTTTTATTGATGATTTTCAATTCAAATACAGGATTTTAACATAATCTCATTTTAAATTTGTTTCTCCTTTAATCACAATGGACATTCTCAATCTTTGGATTTATCCCACAATATACACACAGCCAATTCAGAATAACTTCAACCTTACAGTCAACAGCATGGTATGGAAGACAATTTAGAGTTATTTGAAGGCTTGTTTTTTGTCTTAGGTCTATGTTACCCTACAGATATAAAGGATTATTTTGTTTTATAACTCATAAAATATTTACATTGCTCCAAAGTTAAATCTACAAATCTATTATTTATCTACAGAGAGGTCCAGCTTCTATCACTATCCCATCCACTCTATTCCTTCCCATCCATTCTAGGTGATGCCTACACTTACTTAAATTTCATGATTTATATGCCTATTTTAATATAACTAAATATTATATACATATATTTACACATATTTCCTAATTTTTAAATGGTGGCATACTATATACATAAAATATTAGCACACATATATGTTATGCGTATACCATGCCACATTTCTCTGAAATGCTTTTTCATTGAACAGCATATCCTAGAGATTATGTTCTATTTTTTTATTCAGCTGTATAGTATTCCCTTGTTTATTTAACCAATCCCTTATTGATGGACATATGCATTCTTTCTTATTGTTTGCTGTTAAAAATAGTAAGGCATATTTTCATATTTCTGTCAGTTTATTACTGATATGTTTTATCATCACTAAATGTGTAGCAGCTAGATATATGTCTTCTGATGGGAGAAAATACAAAGTAAAGAGTCAATTAAACTTTAATCTAATCAAACTCTAAATGTGATTGTAAGTTTATAGTAAACACAGGGGAATCAACCAAATCCAGAATGTGGAAAATTCTTCAGGGAAAATACCCAGAATTTTAAATAAATAAATGTCAAAAAAAGAAGGATGAACTGTAATATACTTTAAACTATTTAAAAGGATTAATTGACCAGATGCAATGTATAAACGGTATTTATATCCTTATTTAAAAACTATTTGCAAAAATTGAGCTCATCTGAAAAATGGAAATATTTTAACATGGACCAGGTAATTAGATGATATTAAGGAATTATATATATATATATATATAATTTTTTTTTTTTTTTTTGCGACACGCAGGCCTCTCACTGTTGTGGCCTCTCCCGTTGCGGAGCACAGGCTCCAGATGCGCAGGCTCAGCGGCCATGGCTCACAGGCCCAGCCACTCCACGGCATGTGGGATCTTCCCGGACCGGGGCACGAACCCGTGTCCCCTGCATCGGCAGGCGGACTCTCAACCACTGCGCCACCAGGGAAGCCCAGGAATTATATTTTTAATTTTATTGGTTTAAACAAACTTTAATTGTTAGAAATACATACTAAAGAATTTAGGGCGGAATGGAACTTTTTGGTGTTAGCCTTTAAAATACTTCAGCAAATAAGACATACAGATGACCAACAGGCACATGAAAAGATGCTCATCATCGCTAATTATTAGAGAAATGCAAGTCAAAACTACAATGAGGTATCACCTCACACCAGTCAGAATGGCCATCATTAAAAAGTCTACAAACAATAAATGCTGGAGAGGGTGTGAAGAGAAGGGAACCCTCCTACACTGTTGGTGAGAATGTAAATTGGTGCAGCCACTATGGAAAACAGCATGGAGGTTCCTTAGAAAACTAAAAATAGAATTACCATATGATCTTGCAATCTCATTCCTGGACATATACCCAGGGAAAACTATAATTTGAAAGGTACATTCACCCCAATGTTCATAGAAGCACTATTTACAATAGCCAAGACATGGAAGCAACTTAAATGTCCACTGACAGATGAATGGATACAAAAGATGTGGTATACATACACAGTAAAATATTAGTCAGCCATAAAAAAGAAGGAAATATTGCCATTTGCAACAACATGAATGGACCTAGAGATTATCATACTAAGTGAATTAAGTCAGATAAAGATAAATGCTATATCAATTATAAGTGGAATCTAAAAGAATGATACAAATGAACTTATTTACAAAATAGAAATAGGCTCACAGACATAGAAAACAAACTTATGTTACCAGAGGAGATAGCGGTGGCAAGGGGAGAGAGATAAATTAGGAATTTGGGATTAACATATATATGCTACTCTACATAAAACAGATAAACAACAAGAACCTACTGTATAGCACAGGGAATGATATTCACTATCTTGTAATAACCTGTAATAGAAAAAAATCTGGAAAAGAATATAACTGAATCACTTTGCTTTACACCTGAAACTAACAAAACATTGTAAAGTAACTATGCTTCAATTTAAAAAATGGCTAAAATGTTTAAGAAAAACTACAACAAAAATATTGGGGTATTCTTTGTTAATAACAGATATTTGAGTATTTGTGGGTGAAATGATATGCTGTTTGGGATGTGCTTTAAAGTATTCAAACAAAAAATGGAGGATACACAAAACAAAATTGGTAAAATAGTTATAGTGGTTAGAGTTAGATTTTATAGAACTATTATAAGTTCCTCTTCAAAAAAATACTAAATCATGATAGTCTGGAGCAACAGAAGAGGTCATAAGCTCATAGATCTCATCAGTCTTCCGTTTACTAAATATTTTATATTTATTGAATTTGTTCTAATCTTCATTTCTAATGTTATCACAGAGGGTCACTGGAAATTTTTCCTTCAGTTATTGTTTCTTTATTGGTCACAGTTTGATCTCTAATGAAAATAGTTGACAAAATTGCATTTGATTTTTTTAAAACCAGCAGATTACTTCATAATCCACATATTTCTAAGAATAAGCTGTAATTCATTTGTCCATCACCCAAGCAGCTCTGAAGATTTTCAAAGAGAAGGGAAGAAGAGAGGCACGGTCTAGTTCAGAACATCAATGAAGTTCTGTTTCACAACAAAGCACCACTGGCGCCATACTTGCAAAGTTAGATTCTCCAAGTACTCACCAGTCACCGGTCACACTTCTTTCCGAAATATTGATACATGCTTCCTTTTGGTTATTGTGTTGGGTTTTTTTCCCCCCAGGTTACTAGCTACCAAAATTGCCTATAACAGTGTACAGCACTAATTTTTAGATACCTAACAGGTCAAATGAATTCATATTTCCTCTGTTAAGTCTTTTAATAGGAACTAGTTAACATACCAGTGGGTAAGCTGTTACTACTTCACCCCAAAATATATAATTTTTTTGTTGTTGTCTTAACAATACTATGAATAGATAAAATTTCCCCTTGTTTTTATCACATTGAACAGCAGTTATTATTGTGTTGTGTTATATAATATACAAGTACTGCCAAGATAAAGTCCACGTACTGTCACTTTAGCCAAAATATTGTTAAGCAAACCCTTAAAAACCTGAGCCTGCTGCTTCAAACAAATGTGTTAGTAAATCAAATATCAATTTTAGGAGACGTGTTTTCTCTTTCCAAAAATAATTGTGGGGGGTTCAGAATTAACAAAGTTCTTATTTAAATATTAGTAATTTATCATAAATTTAATTGAGAAATGGGAAAAAAAAGTGTTGTGATATAGGAAGAGCACTGGCACTTTATGACTATCATTGATTATTTTAAAAATAATACACTCTCTCAAATTGATATACTTTTCCATTTCATCCTTTTGCCTGGAGAGTGAGGTGGTAGAGATATGTTAAATGTTAAAGAAATATTTCAAGGTCATAACATTCCTTTTGGTCTCATGTGTGGAGTTCAAATTGTCCTCCAGGATAAATAAACAGTACACTCAAGACACAGTTCTTAGACAGATAGATGCACAAATGTTACCTTAATCACACACTTCTATTTTTGAAACTGGGTCCATATGTAAGTACTCAGGCATACATTCATTAGTAACATTGACCATTTTCTGAAATCAGACTATAGTGTATTTTGAACATGCTTGATAGGTTTTCCTTATTTTTTCTTGCATTTGCATACTCACATATAAGAGGTCATCCACATTTGGCAGGGTCACTTAAGATAACCCCTTCAGAATATAAATGATATGAAGATAGTAACGATTCAGATCCTTTTATAGCTATAGATTTTAAATACATAGTTGTTCTTACTTCATACTTTATTTGACATTGTAAACACTATTTCTGTTATAAATCAGTGTCTCAGCTGCACTTTGCAACTTGGAGTAGACCATTGAGCCGTCCTCTTAAATATTATGACATGGAGAAAATCACACTGTGCTTTAACCTATCAACAAAGGAGCAAAGCAATTACAGAGCTAAACAGAGTCTAGGAAGACCCAATAAAGAAAAATCCAAGAAAATTTGGTGAAAATTCTTAAGGGGCCTTCCAATGTTTAATTTAGGCCTGAGGCATGATTAATATTCTGATTCTAATTCAAAAGACTGAATCACAAAGGTACATCTTTTGGGTATTTTTAATAAGCATAGTACAACACTCTGTGAATTAACAGCTGGTCTGACTGGTATTTTACTTCTTCTTTGCTTACTCAAGTGAAGCAGTTAATATTAGTATAATCATCAAACTAACAGTAGTCCGGCGGAGGGACAGATATTTTTTTTTTCCTAGTGTTGTGATGGAGAATATAAATTTTGAAATACACACAAAAAAATCCATGACTGTATTAATATTAATCAAACCATTGTTTTAGATCCAATACACAATAAAAGTGCTTTTTTTAAAAAAAGGAAAATACAAATTTAAAGCTCTATTCCATTGGAAAAAAATAAAATGGCATATTTGTATATTTCACACTTTGAAAGGATAAGCAAACTATCAAATATTAAAATAATTAAATAAAATTAAATAGATGTTGACAAATATTGAGAATAATATTATGAAAAGTGATAAACCACTTATTGTCAATATGATTACTAAAATTATCTAATAACTTTAAAATGGAAAAGTCTTTCTTCATAAAACTGTATGAACAATTATAATATATTTTATATAAACCCAAAACAAAGGTTATATTTTCCTAGTCAGTGAAGAATAATATTTAGACCATGCAGCATTGATTTTCATAATTTTGACTGTTTGCAAATAAGATTCCAATTTGTCATGCTCATTCAGATTAATCATTAGTTGTTAATGTTGGTTGAAAAGAAACATTTTAATTTATTTGATTTTGATTTCTAATACATTTGCAGAGGAAGCATATTTGAAGCAAGATTTGTAAAATAATTTTTTTACTCTTTTATTCAGGCCATATTTAATTTTCATGCCAAATTTCTCATAAGAAAGCTTATATTAAGTATTATTTGTAAGTCTAAGTCTTTTAACCATTGTGGTCAAATATAATCATTCTCCAAAAGTAAGTGAAACTACAATTTATATATATTTTATAGCCCTCATTAATGACATTTAATTAGCTTGTAAAATCTTTACCATTTGCTGTTTGTCATTGCATTTATGGGAAAAGACAATGCAATATTTTTATTGATATCATGAAATACTAACCAAAATATTACTACTGTGTTTCTAATTAAAATCATTATTACAAAAAGTTAATTCTAATACTCAAAGATGTATACTAAAATACTAATTAACCGTCTTAATGTTTTGGGGTTTTTTTTTAATTCTATAATCAACCATTTTTAAAAGATATGTAAAAGCAGCTTTAAGTAAGACTGTATTTAGAAACTGACCCATTTAATCACATTAATAGATATTATGCCGCTTTCTATTTAGCAAGGTAGGGATATGAAATGTGTCACAATATTATGTACAGTTAACAATGCTTTATGGTCTTTAAGATTTCCTGAATCAAGTGCGAAGATTTTGTCTTTGAAGCATCAGTGGCACTATTAGTCTGATGACTGTCTTCATCCTTCCCAAACATTATTGTTATGAGAAGAAAACATCCATGCACCCTCCTCTCCCATAACAAAATGAAAAAACCACAAAGTGATATTCATGCTGGTTTCAGTTCCATAACCATAACATAAACTGAACATCAAATGTCACACACAGAAGTAACAGGGTATGTAGAAACTGTGACACACTGGTAAGTCTGCCCTTAATTAAGCATTCAAATTCAATTTTTAAAAACTCTATGCAATCAAAGAAATATACACTGGCAGCAAGATTCAGTTTCAAAGTCACTGATTTGGTATTCTGGCTAGTAAATTGTGTATGTCAAAAGCTACCCAGGTTTGTAACCCCTGCTTGTCAAATATTAGCTGCTGAACTTGACTGATAAAAGGGTGAATTAAATTACCAACTACTACAAAGGGCATTTGTGACTGGCTGTTGAGGAAGTCCTGACATCAAATGTAGCTTTACTGAAGATAGATAATTTGTTTTTTGGAGACATGTAGAAGAAAGATTGATTATGAAGTTTAGAAAAAGAGAAGGATAAAGAAGAGAGAAAAATAGTAATTTCATTTTCTTTCAAAAATGCTCCAACCAGGACTGTAACACAAGCGTTTCAACTTCTTGCAATTATTAGAAACTCCAGTATTGCAAGGAAACCCAGATTCTAGTACTACTTTGGTGAGTGCCCTAGAAATTCATCATAATTTTAGAACTCATTTAGAATTAATAAAACACCAAGGTTGTATTAAAGTATATGGTTTCTACTATTTTTTCTAGCTCTAAATCCTATAAATGCTATTTTTCTGGCATAATATTAATGGTTGAAACTGAAGCTTAAATCTCCACACAAAAATATTTAAGAAAAACTTTCAGTATTTAAAGGAAGAGAAGGAGGGAGGGTGCACGGGACCTAAAGGATGTATCTTCTTATATGATTCTGGCCTCCAAGGATAAAAAGTTTCTGGAAAAAATTTTCAGACTTGGAAAATTATTTGTAGTTTGAGATTTCTTAGAGTATTTATATATTATGGGTTATTTCAATATTAAGTATTCAGACAGAGAAGTTTATTGTCACATTTAATACAAATTTTATTTAATCTTTAGAGTGAAATTTTATTACAAAAGTATAATCTCTTATTTTACTAGTAAGAACAGAGGATTCTGTTAAAGGAAATTTACAGGGAATTTCACAAGGACACATCTCTTCTAAACCATAGATTGTATTCCTATTGGCAGAAACATAGCTGGGAAAGACTCATAGAATTTTACCTATAGAAATATTTTCAAAGATCATATTCAAGATTTAGTATGCCGTTCTTATAAAACTGTCTCCTCATTTTTTTTTTTTTTTTTTTTCCGGTACACGGGCCTCTCACTGTTGTGGCCTCTCCCGCCGCGGAGCACAAGCTCCGGATGCGCAGGCTCAGCGGCCATGGCTCACGGGCCCAGCCGCTCCGCGGCATGTGGGATCTTCCCGGACCGGGGCACGAACCCGTGTCCCCTGCATCGGCAGGCGGACTCCCAACCACTGCGCCACCAGGGAAGCCCTGTCTTCTCATTTTAATACAGGACCCTCTATAGTCCATTCCTTTGTTTATTTACTGAAACCACACTAGTAGTACTTTTGGGTTACACTAAGATAATCAGTAAACAAGTAAACCACCACTTATTGTATAACATTGGCTCACTCTTTATATAGTAATCAGTTTTGCTTCTATTCTCACTGAATTTTTTAGCTACCATTTGAATTTTGTAAGCACATTTATTTATTACATAAATTTAAATTCAGTAAACTTCTATATTTCATAATAATTGTAAACCCTTATGTAATATCTTTTTAAAATAAAGATGCTAAATTAAAACAATTTCTATTGCCTTCCACAACTTATTTGTTAATGAAAAGCGTATTTGTGAAAAACCTCCATTTTATTTACCCCCATTAATTAAAGTGCGTGGCTTTGCATACATGAGATGTTTCTCAAGTTCAAAGGCTGTTTGCCAACTTTGGTATTATGGGAAGAAGTGGCCCAACAGTTGATTTGGGAAGTAACTAACTTGGGTGTTAAGAATGCCTGGATGGCGGACTGGTAATTCAATCACAGGAATCAAAATCGCTGGAGAAAACACGCTGACAAAGAGACAATATTTTTCCTAATGTTTTGACTGTTTTTAAATTCTGTTTCAGGATGTAAAGAGGAAGAATTGATGAGAAATTGGCATTACTCTGGGACAATGGCTGGAGCCACGAGAGAATATGTGCAAAAATGTGACAGTGGTGGCAGGTACTGGAGGAAACCTGGCAGGTAAGGCCACCAGGGCTCAAACGGAGGTTAGGACTGTGTGTCCATAAACATTTAATTCTTGGTGTGTGTGTGAGGGGGCTGAAAATTCAAATCAACGTCATGCATTAAGCTGTTTATATTTGTCATTTAGTTCATTGAGAAAGAAAATTATATTGACTAGTGAATAATCAAAAAACATTCTTTTAGGCAAGCAAGTGCTGATAGAAATGAATACAACACAATCTTTGCCCTCGAGGAATGAAAAAGAAACATCACCCCTGCCCTTTAGAAGTTTACAGTTTAACTGGGAAGATAGAAATAGGAATGTTGTTTTGGAGATAAGGGCAAAATTATACAGTAGTTCGGGAATGAGTGAAATAAACTCTGGCTAACGGTGTTCCGATTGAGCAGAGTATTATAAAACAGAGTATACATTTTTCAGAAAAAGGAGATGGAGGAAAGGAATAAGGATAGGCAACATAATCCATGGCGCATTTGGAAATCATGATCAGCCAGTACGGTGTGGTGAAAGCAGAACATATAGAGAAGTTGCAAAGGCTGATGTAGGAATGGAAAACTGATGGGAGGCACTGAAGCCCACAGATTACATGGTTATCAGCCCATAGAGTGGTGATCTCAACTCTGTCTGCCCCAAAGATCCATTTTTATAAAAAATATATATTTATTATATATGAGTAGTATATGCACACACATATGCATATATATGAAATAGTATAAAGATATAATCTTTACTTCACTATTTAAAAATAAAATTTATAGATAATATAACTTATCCATATACTTAACTACAAAAAACAACTTTAATATAAAGAAGAAAATTTCAAGACAGAAATGCCCAGACGTGAGTGCATTAGAAGACATAATAAAGAATTCAGATGCTTGGACTTGAATCACTAAAGATAGAATCACGTATAAAGGCAGGCTGATTCAGGTGTGTTGAATTGGCAACATATATACCACTAACATGGTTGTTACAAGTGATGTAATTTTGCTAAATGGTGACTTTTTAAAATTTTCCCTCAATTTGCATAGGGCTACATTCCTGAAAAACTTCAGCAACAACAAAACTGTAAAAGAAAAAGACCTTTTGCTTACTTGGGAAATGAAATTCAGTTGTCGTCTTTTCACCCAGCTACTATCCAGTGATTCTTTTGAAAGTGATACAGAACTCAGGAAAAAACTTCATTGATTGGGACTGTGCCATACAGGACATCTAACATCCCTCCCTGCTCCCCTTCCTCACCCACTAATTTCTAGTATCCCCCAATATAATAGGTACATTATAAAACATAGGTAAACAGATATTTCAAAGAATGAGATTGCAAGCGGTATTGGGAAAGTTGGACAGCCAAATGCAAATCAGTGAAGTTAGAACACACCCTCACACCATACACAAAAATAAACTCAAAATGGCTTAAAAACTTAAATATAAGACATGACAACATAAAACTCCTAGAAGAGAGCATAGGCAAAATATTCTCTGACATAAATCGTCCCAATGTTTTCTTAGGTCAGTGTCCCAAGGCAAGCGAAATAAAAGCAAAAATAAACAAATGGGACCCAAACTTATAAGATTTTGCACAGCAAAGGAAACCATAAACAAAATGAAAAGACAACCTATGGACCAGGAGAAAATATTAGTAAATGATGCAACCAACAAGGGCTTAATTTCCAAAATATGTAAACAGCTCATACAATTCAATAACAAACAAACAAAACCTATCCAATCAAAAAATGGGCAGAAGGCCTAAAGAGACATTTCTCCAAAGAAGACATACAGATGGCCAATAGGCACATGAAAAAATGCTCATCATCACTATTAGAGAAATACAAATCGAAACTACAATGAGGTACCACCTCACACCAGTCAGAATGGCCATCACTAAAAAGTCTACAAATAATAAATGCTGGAGAGAGTATGGAGAAAAGGGAACATACTCTGTTGGTGGGAATGTAAATTGGTGCAGCCACTATGGAAAACAGTATTCAGGTTCCTCAAAAACTAAAAATAGAGTTGCCCTATGATCCAGCAATCCCACTCCTGGGCATATACCCAGACAAAACTATAATTTGAAAAGATACATGCACCCCTATGTTCATAGCAGCACTATTTACAATAGCCAGGTCATGGAAACAAACTTAAATGGCCATCGACAGATAAATGGATAAAGATGATGTGGTGTATGTATACAATGGAAAAAGATTGAAAATAAATAAAGTAAATGAGAATGAAATAATACCATTTGCAGCAACATGGATGGACCTAGAGATGATCACACTAAGTGAGAAAGTCAGAAAGAGAAAGACAAATACGATATGATATCACATATCTGGAATCTAAAATAACAGCACAAATGAACTTTTCTATGAAACAGAAACAGACTCACAGACAGAGAACAGACTAGTGGTTGTCAAGGTGGGACGGCATGGGGAGAGGGAGGGACTGGGAGTATGGGATTAGCAGATGCAAACTATTATATATAGGATGGATAAACAAGAAGTTCCTACTGTATAGCACAGGAGACTATATTTAATATCCTACGATACACCATAATGGAAAAGAATATGATAAAGAATATATATATATATATGTATAACTGAATCACTCCACTATAGGACAGAAATTAACACATTGTAAATCAACTATATTTCAGTAAAATTTAAAAAATAATAAAGGTATAAAAAAAGAATGAGATTACAAAGCAAAATAAATGTAAGTCTAATATTTTTTAAATACTCAAATGGGTCACTTGTGCAACTCAATGTTATATGAATTTCAGTTTGTAAACTATTGCTCTATGACAACAGAGAGCCAATGAGGGTGGGTGAGACAAGGCATAGCATCAGGAGGTTAATGTCTTCATAAAAGATATGTCTATATTTTAACACTGTACTAGGTAGAACACAGGGAGGGCAGGTCAACTGTTACAAGTCTGTTATTTTTTTTTGAATAAAATTTTAAAAGAATGATGGTTCAAACTGAAAATATAAGAATGACAAATGCGAGGAAATTTTTGATAGTATTTGAGTAGGCTTCCTATTAAAAAAAGAGTATTATTAAAATTTTTATTAAATTTTAATTAAAAATTTTAGGTTAAATGTCTTTTCAGAAAAATAAGGTTTATTCAATATTCTTTAGTCCTGGCTGATGGAAAAATATATACAAGCCTTCTAAATCCTAATTTGGCCACTAATCTACTCCTTCCTTCACCATTAACAACATACAAGCTATCATTCTGAGATTTTAAGGACAAATATGATTTTTTAAAATAGATAAGACTTTGACCATGTACTCTGTTAACTGGGGCTAAATGTGTAAGCTTCTTTTCTTTTTTTAGGTTAAGAGCCAATCTACAGACTGAATCTAAATGACCTACCCAAATCCTCTCTTAAATGGGTCACCTTTATTTATTTATTTTTGGCTTTATTAGAGTTAACTTATCTTCTCAGTAGCATGATTTAGGAGAGAATTTTCTTTAAAAGCTCAGCTGCTATAGCAAAATACCATAAACTATATTCCTTATCAAAACCAGAAATTTATTTCTCACAGTTCTGCCAGCATTGTTGGGTTCTGGTGAGAACCCTCTTCTGGGATGCAGACAGCTGACTTCCTGTATCCTCAATGAGTAAGCTTTTACACTCACAGGTGGGCTAGTTCTCTGGCATTTTCTAAGAGCACTAATCCCTTTCGTGAGACCTCCACCCTCATTATCTAATTACTTCTCAAAGGCCCCATCGCTAAATATTATCACATTGGGCATTATATTTTAGCACATATATTGAGCAGGGGCAAACAATCGTTCCATAACACACAAATATAAGCAAAATTTTTAAACCACTTTGTCCTTCCTTCTAAACTCTCCAATTCTATTATTATAATTTGTTTTTTAAGCATTTTTTTGAGATATAACTCATATACAATTCACCCACTTAGCATTGCACAATTCAATACTCAAAGTTGTACAACAATCATCACAGCAATTTTATATCATATTAATCACGCAAGAAAGAAACCCCACACCCATTAGTAGTCACTTCACATCACCCCACCTCCAACCTTCCCAGACCAAAGCAACCATTAATCTACTTTCTGTCTCTATAGATTTGCTTATTTTAGACATTTCATGTAAATGGAATTATACAATATGTGGTCTTATGTAACTGACTTCTTTTACTTAGCACAAAGTTTTCAAGGTTTATTAATGTTGCAGCATGTACTTTATTCTCTTTATTGTCAAATAAAATTCTATTGTATGGATATACCACATTTACTTATCAGTTATTGGACACGAGTTGTTTCCGTTTTTTGTCTATTATAAGTAGTGCTGCTATGAACATTCCCATAAGGACACTTCTTACCTCTTTCTCTGTGAAACTTCTAACTGGTCTACTGTTTTCCTTGTTGTTTTCATAAATCTACCAGCCTCTTCTTAATTGCTTTCCACCAAAACCTTCCTTGTTTTTGACACAGTGTTCTTAGGCTTGAACTTCCTCACACTCTATTCCAAGTAGAGTCAGTTCCCTTAGGGAGAGTCCTGGAACTCTCTGTTCTTGCATCCTGCCTCTTTCCCTGGACAGTTCCTCTGCATCATTGCTCCAGAATTGGCATGGGGACAGCAGCCTGTTTTTCTCAGAGTGAAAACCCTACTCTATCAGTGAGGCATTGGGTGGAGGTAGCAGCCTCTGGTCTTCTGAGCCTACCTTTCCCAGCGTGAGATCCACTGCCCTATGAGTGAGCTGTAGTGATAACAATGAGGGTTCTGTATTCTCAGTCTGTCACACCTGGAGTGGAGATTCTGCCCTACAAGTGCCTTACAAGGTTGGTAGGGTGGTTAGAAATGCTGTTGGTCTGGCACTCCTGGGAGAAATCGTAGCCCTGGACTGAATGCTGGGGTGAGAGGGAGCTTTATCTTGGCTGCATCCACCTGGAGTAGAGCTTCCATCTTGCTCACCTGGTGGGGAGGAGTGTGATGTGGAAGATGACCTTTTAGTTTTATAATTTTGAAGAGACCAATTCCTCCCTGCCCTGACATAGACTTTTTTCTTTTTTGCAGTTGTGGTAGAGTGCTTTGAGATCCTTCAAGTTTAAAGTTGGGGATAAACAAATATTGAAAAGGAAAGAACTAGAAAGAGCTCTCCATAATTGAATGAAGGATCTAAAGAAACAACTCTAAAGAAAATACATATATATATAAAGTTTTCAGGTTGAAAGAAACAGTTGCAAAAATTATTAGTTCAAGGACAGGGTGACTTGATACTGTTAAGATATCAGTCTTTCTGATAGTGATCTCTAGATTCATTGCAATCACAACTAAAATTCCAAAAGATTTTTTTTTGTAAAATTGATTAAGCTGATTTTAAAGTTTATGTAGAAATGCAAATAACCTAGAATAACCAAAAACAGGTGTTTTTTTTTGCGTTATGCGGGCCTGTCACTGTTGTGGCCTCTCCTGTTGCGGGGCACAGGCTCCGGACGCGCAGGCTCAGCGGCCACGGCTCACGGGCCTAGCCTCTCCGTGGCATGTGGGATCCTCCTGGACCGGGGCACGAACCCGTGTCCCCCACACTGGCAGGCGGACTCTCAACAACTGTGCCACCAGGGAAGCCCCAAAAACAGTTTTAAAAAATAATTTTGGGGACTTCCCCAGTGGCGCAGTGGTTAAGAATCTGCCTGCCAATGCAGGGGACATGGGTTCAAGCCCTAGTCTGGGAAGATCCCAAATGTCCCAGAGCAACTAAGACAGTGTGCCACAAGTACTGACCCTGTGCTCTAAAGCCTGTAAGCCACAACTACTGAGCCCAAGTGCCACAACTACTGAAGCCCACATGCCTAGAACCAGCTTTCCACAAGAGGAGAAGCCACCACAATGAGAAGCCCGCACACTGCAACAAAGAGTAGCCCCTACTCGCCGCAAGTAGAGAAAGCCCACGTGCAGCAATGAAGACCCAACACAGCCAAAAATAAATAAGTAAATTTATATATAAAAAAAGAATTTTGGAAGACATACGACAATGCTATAGTAATCAAGATAGTGTGTTATTGTTAGAATAGATATATTAGTCAACAGAATAGAATAGATTATAGAAAAAGACTCACAGTTATTACACTTTTGACAAAAGCAAAAGGCAATTCAATGAAGAAAGTGCAGTCTTTTCAACAGTCTTGGAGCAACTGGATATGCATATGAATCTCAATATTTAATTCACACAACACACATTTAATCTTAAGAACATAGACCTAAACATTACTAAGTCACAAGTAGAAAAGTTATAGAAGAAAGCAGTAGAAAATTTTTGCAAACTTGGATTAGGCAATGATTTCTTAGATAGACTACAAAAAGTAGGAACTAAAGAAGAAAAATATTGATAAACTGTGAACCACCAAAATTAAAATATTATGTTCTTAGAAAGACATGATTAAATAAATGAAAAGGGTAGCCACAGAGCAAAATAAAATGTTCACAACATATAAATTGTCAAAGAGCATGTATCTAAAATATAAAATGTATCAGTCATAAAATGGTAAATAATCTAATTAAAAGTGTTGAAATGACTTGAACAGTAGCTTCACAAAGGATTATATACAAATGGATGATGAATACAAGAAACAATGCTCAACATCATTAGTAATCAGGGAAATTTATATTAAAACCACAGTGAGATTCCACGACAAACATACAAGAAAAACTAAAATTATAAAGACTGGAAACACCAAGTGTTGATGAGGACATGGAGTCACTGGAACTCTCATGCAGTTCTGTGGGAAATGTAAAATAATACAAACATCATGTAATAGAGTCTAGCAGCTTCTTGTAAAATGAAATTAAAACACTCCCTAACACGATATTCAAAAATAAACTCAAAATGGATTAAAGACCTAAATGTAAGGCCAGACACTATAAAACTCTTAGCAGAAAATATAGGCAGAATACTCTATGACATAAATAACAGCAAGATCCTTTTTGACCCACCTCCTAGAGAAATGGAAATAAAAACAAAAATAAACAAATGGGACCTAATGAAACTTAGCTTTTACACAGCAAAGGAAACCATAAACAAGATGAAAAGACAACCCTCAGAATGGGAGAAAATATTTGCAAATGAAGCAACTGACAAAGGATTTATCTCCAAAATATACAATTAGCTCATATAGCTCAATATCAAAAAAACAAACAACCCAATCTGAAAATGGGCAGAAGCCCTAAATAGACATTTCTCCAAAGAAGGTATACAGATTGCCAACAAACACATGAAAGGATGCTCAACATCACTAATCATTAGAGAAATGCAAATCAAAACTATAACGAGGGGCTTCCCTGGTGGCGCAGTGGTTGAGAGTCTGACTGCCGATGCAGGGGACATGGGTTTGTGCCCTGGTCCGGGAAGATCCCACATGCCGCGTAGTGGCTGGGCCCGAGAGCCATGGCCGCTGAGCCTGCGCATCCGGAGCCTGTGCTCCGCAATGGGAGAGGCCACAACAGTGAGAGGCCCATGTACCGGAAACAAACCCCCAAAAAACCCCTGAAAAATACTGTTTAAGTGCTGGAGAGGGTGTGGAGCAAAGGGAACCCTCTTTCACCGTTGGTGGGAATGTAAATTGATACAGCCACTATGGAGAACAGTACGGAGGTTGCTTAGAAAACTAAAAACAGAAGTACCATACGACCCAGCAATCCCACTACTTGGGCATATACCCTGAGAAAACCATAATTCAAAAAGAGTCATGTACCACAATGTTCATTGCAGCTCTATTTACAATAGACAGGACATGGAAGCAACTTAAGTGTCCACTGCCAGATGAATGGATAAAGACAATGTGGCACATATATACAATGGAATATTACTCAGCCATAAAAATAAATGATATTGAGTTATTTGTAGTGAGCTGGATGGACCTAGATCTGTCATACAGAGTGAAGTAAGTCAGAAAGAGAAAAACAAATACCGTATGCTAACCCATATATATGGATTCTAAAAAAAGAAAAGTGGTTCTGAAGAACCTACAGGCAGGACAGAAATAAAGACGCAGTCGTAGAGAATGGACTTGAGGACACAGGAGGGGGAAGGGTAAGCTGGGACGAAGTGAGAGAATGACATGGACATATATACACTACCAAATGTAAAATAGATAGCTGGTGGGAAGCAGCCACAAAGCACAGGGAGATCAGCTTGGCGCTTTGTGACCACCTAGAGGGGTGGGATATGGAGGGTGGGAGGGAGATGCAAGACAGAGGGGATTTGGGGATATATGTATACATATAGCTGATTTACTTTGCTATACAGCAGAAACTAACACAACATTGTAAAGCAATTATACTCCAGTAAAGATGTTAAAAAAAAATTATTGGAAGTCTATCAATTAGAAAGAAACATAATTTCCTGAATTGGTTTTCTCTCCTAATTACCTCTGTAATTGCCCTTTCCTATTATTTTGTACCCTTGCAATACAACACTCTCTTAACTGGTGTCTCTAACTTTTGTGTCTCCCTTCCCCAGTGTTTATTCCACATAGCAAATAAAAAATTATGTTTGTGAAGCACAAAAAAACCACAAAAAACAAAAAAAAATACACTTACCATACAAATACATTTATTTTTAAGTGAAAATGATGGCTAAATAGAATTAAAACAGTTAATCCAGATGACTGTATGCCAAATTTTAGAACAGATTTGATAGATTCATATTAAGAGAATTTGAAATAGTCATTCGTATTTGACATAAATAAATTTGAAAAATAGTATTGTAACTGGGCTTGATACTGCATAACGAGTCAAAATCACATAGATGTAACACTCTCTTACACATGATTTTAAAAATCACTGTTTAGGATCCTAGTGACATTTAATCTAAACCTTTATACACTTCTGCTGTCATTGCTCCTATTAAAAGTCAGAGGTCACTTCATTTCTACCTTTTGCTTGTTAAAGTGTTACTTTTAGATTTCTTTTACTTTCAGAGTACAAAATATCTGACTAATGGTTCCTAAATGTTTGGAGGGTCATACATATACAGCTTAAAATTCTGAAGAAGCAATGTTCTCACTTACCAGAAAAATATAGCAAACCGCAGGTACAGGAAATTTAAGATATAATTTTATAGGGTCATTGGTTCCCTAAGGCACGTCCGTATACTTCCTAGGGATCTATGGACTCTAAAAAAAAAAGTCCATGATTCAAATACAATTTAGAAATGTTGACAATATGAGACAGGCAGATAATGTATCAAAATTTCTTTCAGCTTGTCATAGATCTAACTTAATGTAATGGTAAACAAAACTCTTTACCACATAACATTAAGCATTACTTGAGGAACCAAAATTTGCATCATTATTGGAAGGAAATATTGGATGGTGGTTTTAAGCATCATATCTTAAATCATTTGAGTTGAGTTGAAATTCTGGATCAGGAAGTATGACTGTGGCTAAAATTTTAACATATCAAAGCCTCAGTTCTTTCATCTAGGAACTGTGAATAATAATGAAACCAATCTTTTCAGTAGATATAAGGAGTAGGTGAAATAATCCATAAAAATTACTTAGTACAATGACTGGCACGTATAGTGCACTTAACACATATTAGCTATTATTGATGTTCTTATCGGCGCTATAAGACATCATTTGAAGATAACCTTCCAAAGATGTTGAGTTTCTGTAATTCTAGTATTTGTTTTAAGTGGTTGCTTCTCACTATCATTTTTACATATATGTAACAAGGGAATACGATCTTTACTTTGGACCCTAGTGTTTAGAATTGCACACATTCTTTTCCTTACATTATTATAGAACAAGAGAACTCTGATGATACACTGCGCCACACAAAGCTTCCTTGTGTAATATTAAGATAGATCATTTGCCAAAAGAACAACCTCACTAAGAAGCCAAAGGCATGGGGCAACAAAAACGTCTTTATGTAATGACTGGTTCACAGGCATCCTTTGCCTTGAAGCATGATTCAAATTTCCTCATTGGATTAATTCTGTACAGCTCTCACGCATACCCATGGCCCTCACAAATCAACTTTCCTAGCTTCTAGATTTCATTAGGGATCTCAGCTTCTCTTTAAAATAATTACAATCTAACTTTCCCCCAGTTTTGTTTTTAGCATAGAACAAAGAGGAGCTGAATATTTAACTCCCTAGTTAACAGTAAACATATTAGTAATAAAAGATAAAAGAAAAATTGGACAGAAAACTTGGATACCCAATACACCATGCTTTTTTGTTGAAATAAAGTTGCTCAAGTCGTAAATTTACACAATTAAACTTCTAAACAGAAGAATAATTAAGGTTAAAGAAAACATACAGGCCTAGAAAAGAGAAATCTGGAAATTATTCCATTAAAACTTAATCATATTATAAGCTCAATTTTAAGCTTAATCACATTCAGAATTTGAGGTTAGAATAATGAAGAATGCCTCCTTTTAAAATTAGTTTGAAGGTTTAAATCAAGCTCAGCAAATTTAACGGAGTAGATTCTCAGGTCACTTATCGCTTTTTTTTTCCCCTTTATGTTCTATCTTTTTAACATTGCTTCGCCTTCATTGACTCTTTTCTGTCCATAAATAATAGACAGGGGTAGGAGTAGTGGTGAATATTGAAAACCTAAGGGTGTTTAGAGCCAATATCCATAACTTAGGATACAGCTTCCCAACTTCAAAGGACTATTATAGTCATATACAGAAAAAATAAACAACTTATATACTGTATAGCTCCTTGTGCCTCAAATCAGAAAAAGTGTGTTGTTTACACTGAAATTTCTGAAAACTGAATGTTGTATCTCCATTTTAGTTTTTGTTGTTGTTTGTATACACGTGACTGAGATAACTACTTTTTTTACATCCTAACCACATTAAATGGATTTAATCCACCCAAATAAACAGTTAATAACAGCATATAAGTGTATAGTTGGTCTTGGTCCTTCATTTGTGCAATTTACCTAGAACGATTCTGTTTACACCATTGCAAAGAAATCAATTTTCTTTCATTTTTCTAGTTCTGCTGTACTTGAATGGAATGTATTTTCCATCCATTTAACTTCCTTGATCAAATATCAAATATTATCAATTCTACCACTTAAATATCTCCAAATACATGCTCTTTTCTCCATTCCATCAGGCTCTTTATATGTCTTGTTTGGATTATAGCAGTAGCTTCCAAATCAGTGTGCTTTCTGCATGATTTAGTTCCCTTTTATCTTGTCCCTAGATTGGAAGACTCCTTCTAAACGCAGAGCTAATCAAGTCACCCCTGTTTATCATACATTTAAAGTGGTGTTAATATGGTGCTGTTAATTTGTACTTTACATATACTTTTTAAATTTTTTGTATTTATGCACCCCAACCTCAGAAAAGTAAACATATCTAAAAGCATCCCACTACCTGAATAACAAAGTTCAATCGTTGTACAATGAGAATCAAGGACCTTTATGTTTCAGCCTCTGCTTATCTTGTCTGCATTGTGTAGCCTAACTGTGTCTGCTAACTGTGTAGCCTAAATTTTTTTTAGTTTTTAGAATCTAGTATGATCTTGTTAGTCTCTGTACCTTTGACGCAATGTTTCTTCTGATTAAGAACGCTTTCTTCTTTACTTATTTAAAATAACACCTCATTCATTGTCTTTCAAGATTCTGCCCAGGTGCCACCTCCTAATCTGTTCAAAAATAGATTTGTAGTTTAAATGTCTCTCATAGGAGACCAGCAACGACTCAAGGACAAAGACCCTGTCTTATCAGTCTTTATGTCCTCAGCACCTATTACCTACTTAATGCTTATAAATATGTGCCAATAAATGTGGCATGTTTGAGTCTCTTCCTAAATTTTCACTTCACTCCTCAGATCAATTCACCCTACACATTATTTTGAATAGACCCCCCCTGGTCCTACTGACACTCTATCAAACACATTTCTGAGAGTTTGTTAAAGTTGGGAGATAAACATGTGTAGTACAGCAGCAAACAATGAGCTTAGATTTATAATCTAGGCATTAGGAAACAAATGAGAAAATTTAAGTGTTATACAGCCAGATTTGCATTTTAGCATTATCACTTTGATGACAATCTGAAAAACTAATTTGATATGGAAGAGAATGGTGTCCGGTGATCAATTCAGAGGATATTTTAATAGCCGGGAGAGAGATACTGAGTACATGGATGACAGTGGGGCAGGAAAGAGATACTTAGGAGGTAAAATCAACAACTTTTCATTAAGAGATGTAAGACTGAGTCAGAGTCAAGGAAAATTCCTAAGTTTCAGGCTTTCCCATGCTGCCAAATCAGAAAAAGAGGAAGAAATTTGGGGGCTGGCATATGCGTCAGTGAGGGTGCAGACGAGATAATCAATTCAATTCAAAATATGTTAAGCTTAAGGAATATACGGGACTTTGAGCAGGAAGTTTAGAGCAGGTTTAAGTGTATAAATGTACAAATCTTGGGATGGCCAGACCTATGGATAAATATTCGATAATATGAAGCTTAAAAATACTATTTGAAATCATGAGAGTGTAAGAAATTTTCAAAGGAGACAATAGATTTTTCTCCAAGAAGTCTAGACCATAGTTTTTTCTACACTATATAGCTAATAAAATTGAAAACTGACTTACACAGAAGCTCAAAGAAAACTTAGCATGTTTACCATTTACAAAATAATAATAAAATTAAGCTGATTCATTCCACTGGGGGATCCACAGAGTTTCATTTTCTTACTTAACTCTGTCACTCTGTTCCATGCACCCTAATATGGTGCATCGTTTTGCTTTGCATGTCATATAGTACATTTATATAGCACTCAAAATAATTCCTTCGTCTTTGTCTTTAATCCAGTATAATTTTTCATGGTTGGCACTTCTTTATTTTATCCAAGTTCTGTCTTTTGGGATTGTGTGTAAAAGCTGAGAAGGGTCAAATGATGTGTGGGTTGAAAGTAGTTTCATGATTCATGGGAACTATCAACTATGCAAAATTATCACTCTGGCACAATGAGTTTCTTATGCAAGGCTTCTTAATGCAAAAAGGAAAATGGAGCATTCCATGGATTTTCCATCTCAAAAATATGCTAAGAAGTACGTGGAAAATAGTCACATAACAGTTTCCAAATAATGGCCATATAGCTCTGTTATCATGCAAACATTTTTTCTACTGTTGCCTAGATGCAAGTGCTATATATTAACTAGTTCTCTTGTAATTCTGATAATCTACTGCCTGACTCCAAGCTTATTCAAATACGATTTTTTTAAAGTTTGTGGTCAATTTTGAATAATTAGAACAGTAATATCTTGGGCATTTGTTCAAGGCTTTGCTATTTATTAAATTATTTCATGTAGATTATCTCATTAAACATACAAACTATAGGTCACCCGATAGCAAATTTTTAAAAAATTATATTTCCATTAGATGTTCATTGTTCACTCTTCTGACCACACAAACATGTAGTCATTTTAAAATTGTTTCTCATTCTAGCCAATATTTGGAATAAGTTTTATAAATTAAATAAATTAACTTTTACAAGTGCTCAAAACAGTGTCTAATAGAAAATAAGTACTTATTGAGTCTGTTAAATAAAATTTTTAAAAATAGCTATCTTCAAGAACATTTTATGCCTCTTCATTTCACTTGATCCCCACCCACTTTTACTTCTCTATACCACAGTCTCTTATCTACTAGGCTTATTTTAGCCTCTCCTTCAGATGTTCCTTGCTATAAACCACTTAAAATACTGCCCCTAAATTTAATACAATTAAATTCCAATCATGTAAACTCCTGCAAACCTAGTATTATTTCCTAACTTTCAAAATCCTTATTATATTTCAAACGTAGTCGGCCAAACCTACCTAATTACCTATTACCTCTCCCTGAGCATTCTGCTCTCTTGACATTGAGTATTCAAGACATGGAGAAAAATCATGCTAGTCTGTCTGTCTTTGTGAAAAGTCTGCCAGGTCTAACTCAAAGGCTACATTTTCCATTGAAGACTCACCTGATTATTACAGTCAGATAACAAGCTTCCTTCCTTTCCACTCTGATGGAACTCAGTGCTTAAGATTCAAAAGACATTCATCACCCAGAGTAGCAGAGTGGAAGCTGATTAAGGACAGACTTGGTGAGTTATATATTCACACTAAGTTTTCCTGAATGTTTTGAATTAGTTCAGAAGTAGCCTATGATAGATTAATACTTTTACTCTGACTTTGCTATAGAATTCAAACCATCTCTGGCTTCTCCCACCTTTCTGGGGCATCTTAAACTTCTGTTCACTCACCTAACTGGAGCTAGATTTTCTCCTAAGCCCAAGATCTGGCCAGTGAGTGTCCTTTTTCTTTTCTCTTCTCTTCTTTTCTCTCTTCTTCACTTCTCTTCTCTCTTTCTCTCTCCTCCTTTGAAATATAAATTATAAAAGTTTTGCTGAAAGAATGAATAATGTAAAAAAAATACAGGAAAAACCTATGTTTTCATTTCCTAAGGACTCGGAAGTAAGCATGTTATTGAAATTCATTAAATGAATCATTAAAAAACTAAAATTAGGCAAGAAAAGGAAAGGAAAAAACATTAAAGTATTGAAACTACCTAAAATTTTTCATTAACAATGCACTAAATGCATTTGTGTCTGATTTCCAACAAATGAGAGAAATTTGGGAAAATAGAATTAAGAATTGACTTCAAATGTTTTCTTCATACATCTTGGTGTCAGTATGTTACTGTTTAATAGGCAAGTGGAAGGATCAGGTAGGAGAGAGCCAAAATGAAAATACCTAAGAGAAATGAGTCTATTTTACACTAACATTTTGATGTTATGATTATTAAATTGGACAATGCAGGCAACATTCTGGTATTAAATTAGTTTGATTAATTTCCATGAGTATATTTTCATATAGAGATTATTGTCATATATCATAACAAATACTGTTGAAATATGATTATAAACATAAAAGTGATATGCAGCTAATCAGTTTTAATATCCTTTTAACACATATTTTCTCATTAAGTGCAAATACCTCTCACAAGCATTCCAATTTGAAAACTATGTATTGCTATAACTTTAACACTATGTAATAATGTAATTGTGGTTGTTTTGTAACTTTTTCAGAGGTTAAAAAAAAAAAAGCAAATGAATGAAAAATCCAGGAGTTTCTTTTGATGATGTTGATTCTGAAACTTTCATCAATTTAATTCCAGGCAACAGACAAGGAAAATATTTAGAAATCAATAAGTATTACAAATTTAAGCAGAGGTAACAAATACACAGCTACCAAACATTCCAATTCCATGCATTGTGTGCAGCACCAGAAGAATTTGCAGCTCTGTCTGCACAATTTCCAACATTATACAGTTTAGCTTACTGTTTTCCTGCTTAATTATCTACCTAAATATACATTATATATGCATGTGTATATTTAGTCTTACGTTGACAATGTTTTCAATCCCTAAAGATGATTGTTAACATTCCTAAAATTTTCAGAAACATAAAAGATTTAATCACACCAGTTATCTCTAAATTTAGGAAAAGAACAAGGACATCTCTGACAGTAAAAATAAAACTAGAAATTAGCCAAAGTTAGTGAAAATAATACCAAACATATGGACTATTTTAACAGTTCAAGCTGTTAAGCTAAAACTATTGGACTGACAGTCAATGTTGTTTTTAAATTTGCTAAATAGAATACATTTAGTAAAAATTATGGAGCATTCATGATATGTTAGACACAAAGGTGACCTCCTATAAAGATCATAGACTTTCAGGATAAACAGTTATATTCATAAAATTAATATACAATTTGATTAAAAATTATATAAAGTTTTGAGGGTAGTTATATTGCAAATTCAAGAGAAGGGTGATGAACACTTCTGACAGAGTTAGAAAAGCCTTCAGAGAGGAAGTGATATTTGGGTTAAAACTAATAAGATGGGAGACAAACATTCCAGGACAAAGAATAATGCACGGCTTATTGCATGCAAGAGTATAATTATTAAACAGCATAGGGTATGCTCAGGTATTTGCAAACTTGGGAAACAGTAAGTAAGTTTACAGAGTAAAAAAGGAACCACATCATTAAAAGCCTTCATCACATATTTTTATCAATAAGCAATAGAAAAAATGAAATTTTATAAATAGAGATATAGAATTACTAGTATTTTCATTAATTCAACAATCCTTCTAAGTGGCAAACACTTTCCTAGGTCTGAAGATACAAGAATGAATTAGACGTGGTCTTGTTCTTCAAAAGTGGGAAAGTCATTGGGAGAAACAGTCAGATTGTTTGAAATGATCTATTATTTATGTTGCTCTGATCTACAATTTTTTCAGATAATATTTAAGATAACTTGTGAAATTATATGACAACAGTGTATTTTAAAATATGGGAAAATATACAAAAGACTATTAAGGAAAAATACTGGCAACGAGGCCAGAATTTTATGGTATAAAGACATACACACACACCTAGTACTTGGCCATAATTGATGGCCCCAAGGTTTTTTGCAGCCAAAATAAAAAAATAAGACTTGGCAATTACACAGGTCACAATGTTAATAAGATTTTTTTTTTAGACTCAAAACCACCATTCTTCTTTGGAATGAAGTTCAAACAGGAATTTCTCAGCACAGACCTCATAAAGAGCCCCTTGTATGATGTAATGTATATCTTAAGCAATATGAAATAAGGAGTTTCAAAATAATAATATTTTGTATAAGAACACTCAACAAATAAGCATATAGATCCCAATAAAATGTGATGAAACAAAAATCACAGAAACTAACAGTTCCAACAACTGCTTCTCTGCTTACCTCAGATGAAAGTTTCTTTTGTGACACTATGATAATCAGTTGAAGAGCAGTCTAAGACTCAAGGCCACCTATTGAAAAATAAATAAAACATGTTATACTTTATCTGGGTGGATTTTCTTGAAATGGAGCAATGTCATCTGTAACATCCAATTTTATATTTCTTTTTTCAGTGAAATACCCTTATTGTTCTCACTGACTTCTAAAATATCAGTTTCATCTGTTTTACAAATGAGATTCTATGCAAGATCTAATTTGAAGAAAGTTTACTATCGTTGATTTAAATTTGTCAAAAGTATGGAAATCACTGCTGTATTCCTTGGAGTCCTCTCAGTAAAACATTGTGACAGTGTTGAGATTTCCTTTCCCTGACAGTCCCCACTTTATTTTTATTTTTTTAAAATTTTATTTATTTATTTTTGGCTGCATTGGGTCTTCGTTGCTGCATGTGGGCTTTCTCGAGTTGCGGCGAGCAGGGGCTACTTTTCGTTGTGGTGCACGTGTTCTCATTGTGGTGGCTTCTCTTGTTGCGGAGCACAGGCTCTAGGCATGCAAGCTTCAGTAGTTGTGGCATGCAGGCTCAGTAGCTGTGGCGCATGGGTTTAGTTGCTCCGTAGCATGTGGGATCTTCCTGGACTAGGGCTCGAACCTGTGTCCCCTGCATTGGCAGGCGGATTCTCAACCACTGCACCAACAGGGAAGTCCAGACCCCACTTTTGCCAGCCTTTCTACTCAGGAGCCAACCTTTATCTGTGTCCTTAACGAGTGTTTATTCAGTAGAGCCAAATTTGAATTAGTATCAAATCAACACTGCTTTACATCTAATTAGGGAGTCTGAATACTGGGAAGATGTCTGCTCAAAATGTTGGTGATGGTAGCTTTGAAAAACACATTAAATGGTGAGTGTGGTGTCTGGGAAGAATGCTGTTTTGATTTTGAACATTGTGGAAGGGTGTCATTAGAACAAATATTAGAAACTTTCCCTGTATGACTTTAGAGACAGATGCTCAATAGCATTCTTTACTTAGTTTTAACCATTGTAGCATCTTAGAATGTCAAAGTTCAAGACTGATTCATATATAACGGGTTAATTTAATAACATCAGAATTTTATTGGATGAAATCATGTTTCTGGTCATTCTCTTGGGCTACATTCTGAGAAAAGGTTCTGCAGTTGGATTACATAAGCTTTCCTCAGTAGTAGACAGTAAAGATATTTTTAAACCTGGACTCGGAACATTGTAGTAAAGTCCAGAGAGCAAGTAGTATGATTTCTGATGTGTAATTTATCATCTTATTCTTCATCACTAAATTCCAGTTAGGAGAGATGACCAATTATCTGATTCCATTCATGTTCCCATTCAATAAAGAAACATCCATTTCAAAATTTTGCTTCAAAGGCAAACTGTATTCCTTGTATATTCCGGTAGAACTTCTCAGAGTTTAACCCCATGTTAGACATTAAATGACAATAGCAGATTCATTCAGAGGTAGAAAGAACGAGTTAAAACAGAAGGCTTTGGTCTAGCATCAAAGTTAAATAACCAAAAATTTAAATTAACCTCAGCAGAAGACAAAAACTCAACAATAAAAAGGGAAAAAACAAACTGAACAATTCTAAACAATTCATGGCACGATACCCAGAACTCACTGAATGAAAGAATATTAGAAAACTCTTAATGGAATAGCTACTGTTATTTGTAAGGATGATATATTCACGAAAAAAATGTTCTTTAAAATTAAATTCCCATTTTGTTCAGGACACAGCACTTAATGGGTTAAAACAAGCTCACCTTTTTAACAAGGACAGCTAAATATTTTAGCAGCACCAAGCAATCCCTTCACCCTCCTGAGTAAAAAAACATTGCTTGAACTGCTTTTCTTCCCAATAAATTACTTTTAAAATGATCAAACTGTGTCATATTATTTGTAATGCTATTAAGAATAATACCTAAAGTACTTAAACTAATTATGCCTATTTTGTAAGATTAATTACCATTAATAATTTAACATATTTTATCATTTAAGTCAGTATCCGTTCTGATCTTTAACTTTAGAGAGTGCACTGTATATGTACCACATAATTAGGGCTTATGTATCACATAATTAAGGCTAAATACTAGGAAATCAGACTAATGAGACCAAATCAAACTGAATTATTTAAGCTTTTTTTCTTTAATTTTAGAGGTAGAATATTTAGTAATTAAACACTGATTTCATTTTCTTGAACTTGCATATGTCTCCTTTGTTTTTGAGGTCGTTGCTATAGAAGCCCTCAAAAATGTTGCTCTGAGAAGTACTGTAACGAATAGAGGCAGGTGGTTTTAGTCTTTTTCTATCTCGCCCTCCTTCCTCCTCCACTCTTTTGTTTCCTGGGGTCTTCATTGTTTTGTTGTTGTTGTTGTTTTTCCAGGGTCCCAAGGATCTGTTGTCAGATGGGAACTTGCTCAGCTTCCTGTCATTTTATAGTCCTGTCATTTTATAGTCATTTTCCAGGGTCCCAAGGATCTGTTGTCAGATGGGAACTTGCTCAGCTTCCTGTCATTTTATAATCATTTTATGATTCAGGATTTCAAATTTTATGAAGACATACTTTAGACAGAAAGACTTTTGTGTTCTTCTCAACACTTTACTCATTTATTCATTCACTTGTTTAATCATTCTTTGAACAGATGTTTGTGAATGGCTACTGTGTGTTAGACTGTTGTTATATAGCACAGCTGGTGAGATTTTGGATATGTGACTCTGATAAGCAACGAATCACATTGGAGGATGTCATCCCACAGATTTTCACTGAGGGTCTCCTGTGTTCCCAGGAGCTGGGACAGGTGCTAAGGATAGTGTGTTGAGTGAGAGCAACACGATCTTTGCTCTCAGAGATGACGGTCTTGTTGGGAAGACATAAACACATCATTCAACAAGATGCCTTATGATGGAAGATGTGTAGGGTCATACACGGGATCTAATTTCAAGTAGGGGTCAAAGAAGGACTCCTGGAGGAGGTGTCATTTAAGGTAAGTCCTGAAGGATGGTGAGAAATCAGGTACACGAGTGTGTATGTGTGTGGGGATGGGAAATAGCTGATTAAAGTTAAATTACTGAAGAATATTCCAGATAGAGGTAACAACACATGTGAACGCTGGAGGGATGAGAGGACCATAACTTGATTCAGAAACAGTAACACATTCAGTATAACTGAAATGTAGCATTAAATGAGTCTGGAAAGGTCAATAAAACACAGAGCAGAAATTGAGGTCCTGTAGTTAGTTAAGTGCTTTAAGTGGACAAACTTTAAACCTAATTGCTGATTCTAAAATCTCCATTATATCTGCTGATCCTCTGCACCAAGAAAACATAAAGAAGTTACTTAATTTGAAAATAATCTTTATTTTATTAAAAAAATGGTTTCTTAGAAAATGTCTCCTTTCAATAAATTTAAAAACATCCATTTTCAGAAAAGCTACTGATGTATCTGCACACTTGTTTAGCTATGATTACAAGACATTATGTGTTTCAAGGAGATGGAAGGGAACACTGACCCTCTTACTTCACCTCCAACTTGACTCCTCCTTGATAACCTATTTTTTTCTGTGTTAAAGTATCAATTGGATCCACACAATTAAATAGAGCAACTGGGTCACTTCTCATGTAGACAAACTACCTGCAGACAAGTTGTTTTTATCAGTCAATCTGGAAACCTCAACAGGTAGACCTATTGAACGATGCTTGACATATGCCCCGTGGTTATCTGGCATTATTCTCTGCTGGGAGAAGGGTGATTGGCAGTGTAGCCCTTATCCCTGGTCCACTCAGGTAGTTCCTTGTCAGCAGTTCAGCCCCTCTGAGATCTGTCTGCCTCACTCTGCTATTCTCATTATCACTCAGTGATAGCAAGGCTTTGAGGAAATTAGAAGTAATTTTTCTTTTCAGAAGAGTCAGTAACCCTTATTTGGGACAAGACACATACACTACTCCAACGGCAAGTTCTGAATCAGAACATGCTACTGGTTGATAGTGAAAATGTTGGCAAGGGTAAAGAATGACTTGAATACAAATTGGCATACATTTTTTTTACCCCATCCATTTACCACTGAAGAAATTTTAAGTAATTTTTACCAACATATTTTTGACATGTACTGGCTATTTCTCATGGCCTCAAAACTTACCATTACCTGGAATTGTTTTTCTTTTTTTTAGCAGGGAAAGAAAATAAGACCATCATCACCACAAGATTCATCTTGAGTAGCACAAAATAGCATACACAATTTGGACCAGGAGACAAAATATAATAATACCTTACAGATGAATTTCTTTTTTTTCCAAAGTAGATTTGGGAGAAATTATGAATAGAAAAGATCTTAAACCTGAGTCCAGGAAATAAAGTTCTTCATTCATCACAGAAACAAACAGTATAGAAATGACATAATTTCCCATAATCTCCCTTGATCGAGTCAACCTATTTCACTCATTTTATTATACAGGCTCTTCAAATGTTTTACATCTAGCCCATCACCTGTCAATTCATGCTTCATTATCCTGGTTCTCAGTGTCATTCAAGATTGACTTCCTTTCCGATAGTCATTCGTGTCCAAACAGGAGTCACGCATGCCATTTTCATCCCCACTGTCATTTCAAAACATGGCTTCCTATAATTGTATATTTTAGAACTCATAGTGAGCTCAATTCTCTCTGCCAGAGAGAGGAAAGAACTAAAACTCTCTAGGAAAAGTGAACCTTCAGCCATTTTACATTTGCTGGGAGATTATGAATTAAGATACAGTGTTTGAGCCACCTTATAATCCCACAGAGGGCCACAAAAAGGTCCTTTAACAAATAGCGATCGGCGAACCCTGTCATGCAGTCCTTTTTAAGAGCATGGCTGTGGACAGAACAACAAAAACATCTATGAATTTCCCAGAGTAGAGCCACTGCTTTAGCCTGCTGCAGTTTCTCTGTGAACTTAAGTCTCTTTGACACAGAGGACAGGCTTCAAATTAAGCATTTCAGGTTCAGGATGGCATGGTCAATTCACTTTGCTACACGTGGGACAAAGGCTACTGTGAGAGTCCTGTAAGGAGGAGCTACTCCAAACCCATACATTTTTCTAATCACATTATCACTGGCTACTGATATGGTTTCTGTCCCTTCTGCCACATTCGTAGTCAAGGAAAGTAGTAGTCATAATGAAACAAAATGAACAAACATTTAAGTACCTACTATGAGCTATTACTCTTTACTCTTGACTTTAGCTCAGTCTGATCAGTTTAATTATCTCAAATGTACTCAAAAGAAAAGTGAGGATGGGAGAGGTTGTTCTGGAAAAAATGTCACATCGATAATACATGGTAGAGTCTAAACAGAAACCAGGTCTTGGGGACTCCAAAGCTCATATTTTGTCCCTTTCGCATTGTATTAACCTCCACATTTACAGAGGCAGACACTGTGGCACATATTGGGTAAATGATTTAATCAAGGACACATAACCTTCTGTGAGTTAGAGCTAGCACCAACACCTAAACTTGTGATTCCCAGCTCAGCTCTCTTCTGCACCAAATTCAACTAAAATGATAATAGATATTACAATAACAATCATCAATATTATTATCACCATTACTAATTGAAACCATACTTCTAATTAACATCAGAACTTCTGTGGGAGTACATTATTCCCTGTGGCCGCATTGTCTCATGCTTCCTTGAGTGACAGCATATTCAGCATGGACCATGGACCGGTTCAGTGAGAGAGAGGTATCACTAGAGTCAGAGCTCTGGAAGTCTTTACTTTCAGTATGTTAAGACTTAACGTTTTCAAATATAATTGTGTGTCTAAGGATGGACAAGTAGCCTATTTGATCTTTTCACTTCTCTGAGTTTTGCTAGGACTAGGTTCATTTCTAACCAGAAAGAAATAGAATACTTTCATTTGACTGACTGTCTTGATGAAATGTTGATGCCTTCTTTGTGCATTTTTTTCCTCTTTTTTTTTTTTAATGAGGAACTATATATCAGATTTTCAAAAGGTTAGATTTTGTACTGCTTTGGACAATGAATTAGTTTAAGCTACATGATTTTACCAACCCACAATATGTGGAACATATAGAAACTATATGGAAATAGGGGCAGTCTGCATATGTTTGCTCACTTGGCACAGTAGGTATAGTGCATATTCACCTAACCTTCTTCACATGGTGCTGTGCAAACTTTTCACTGAATTGATTTAAAAACAAAAAAACAAAAAAACAGGCACTATTCCAACATTGAAGCACCATAGGAATATGGAAATGCCAGTGCAAATTCCTATTTTTAACTATCCACTGATCCAAATTCAAACTGGAAAGAAAAAAACAGGATATTACCATGTAATGGCAATTCTCATGATGCTTGCTGCTTCATGACATCATTTGCAGATCAGGCACAAAGATTAATTTAGGACCCATTAATAGGAGAATTTTCAGAGGAACTTGAGCCCAAATTATACCAATCTGTTGCTGTTCCAAAATAAACGCATCAGGTGGCATTTAAGTGCAGGTGGTTAACCGTTTTATCAGGTGGCATTTAAGTGCAGGTGGTTAACCGTTTTATCAGTGTAGATATTTAAGCTATTAGAAATGTAATTAGAAAAATTAAATTAAACACACTTAATGTAGATTCTAATTCTACATTAAGAATTAGAATGTAGAATTATGTCCTTAGCATTATGCTATTTCTATTGTAAATTATAAAATGTGCCTAAATTGCACAGGTTTGTTTCTAAGCGATAGCTGAACTCAGATAATTAAGTTGTTAACCATGAACTTCAGTGGTCAACATGGTTATATATCTTTGTCTTATGTCCACTCCTCCTTCTTGTTTCCACAAATCTCAGGGGAGGCAGATGAATGGCACTTGGCTCTACCCAGCTACACGGTCGACTGATTAGACACAGCCCCGTACCACAGGTACACTCAATTATATGCCTTTCAGAGAGTCAAGCATTTCCTGAAGCTAAAAGTGTTGAATCTGTTGATTTCACACATTTTACACTAGGAGAAAACTGTGATCAAACATATTTCAACCTTCAATTTTATTTCATAACATACATTCTCCTTCTACTTAACACAGGAGGTAAGGAGTTTATTGAGATTAAAAAGGGTAAATCAATTTGCTTCCAAACAATTAAGTCATTAAGAACCGGACAATGACTTCAATTTTAGTAATTAAGTCATCTGTGTGTGGGAAAATGTGACGTTAGATTTAAGGCCCAACTAAGTGTCCATCATAATACAACCTTATACGTAAATTTTAAGGTGTCACATAGAACAAATTCAGTGAAAGGGTAATGCCCAAACAATCATATTGGCTGTCATTATCCTCATAATAGAAAAGCACTTAGTAAGCACTGTTCTTAATGCTGTTTGTATGGTAAGAAAAACGCTCAGTGCTGAAGACAAGCCTGAAAGCGTTAACTGTAACTAGTAAATACACACTATATATAAAATAGCCCTTTCAATGGATTGAGCCCCAACATATGTTTATTGCTAACATTTTCTTTTATAATATGTATAATGAGCTGCATATCCTTTATATTCCTTTATCCACTCTGTTTCTAAGTGATCATGGACAAAGGGATATTCAGTTACCTAAATTCATGCCTAGTGTAAGGCAGGCATGCATAGTCACTTAAATGCACAGTTATTTGACGGAACAAGACATAAATTACTCCCTTTTTAAAACTTAAAAATAATGATATATTCTACAGTTAGAAATCCAGTAGATCACCCATGCACACTAATCGTAATACCCTTGGTTTTAGCCAATGCTTCAAGAAGCTCTTAAACATGCTAAAATCTCTAACTTGGCATAGTATTTGAAATGGCAAAATGATATCTTTTAACAAGATAAATGAAGAAGCCTGGCAAGAATTGAGAAGTCTTAGAAATCAAGGGATCTTTTCCACAATCTATTTTCTGACCAACACAATTGGCAAGTCCTTTTATTCCTAAACTTTATCATAAGCTAACCACTAAACATTTTCTGCCTATTTTGGCTTTAATTAAGGTAGATATAATTTCTGAACAAGTTCAGGAAAGTACTTCTTTCAAGCAGGGAAACTGCTTAAATTAATTAAGCTAATTAGGTTGATGAATAATTAAGGTAATTCTTTCACTCTTCCCACAATTCAATCTCTTCACCTCTTAGTCATATGTCTTAAATGGTGGTATTAGAACTCCTAAATACAATCACACATTATACTTCTGTTTAATATTCTACATCACAATTAAGACTAAATTTTTTTTCTCTTAGTTTATAGCTTAAATAAGAATGGGTCATCTCTCAAATATTGAGTATCTCTCTAATTAGGAAATGTAAATATCATAAATTAGAAATTAGTCTAGACAACAGAAGATTTTTAGATATTACAAATACTTTTAATAAGAACTCGTTTCAAATAGAATGATAGGTCCATAAGCATGTATCTGTCATACTACAGGCTCTGCAAAATAGTATTTCATGTGATCCTTGAGCTACCCAAGGAGGTGTTTATATTATCATATTTTCATAGTTGAGTAATTGAAGGCTCAAAGTTGTGAAAAGACTTGCTCAAAATCATACAGCCTGAACATAGCTGAACTTGGATTTACCTGTTTCAAAGGAATTATTAAATCCTTTTAGCATTTAGCTTATTTTTGGAATGTGAACATGATATTACTTCTCTAAATGTATAGAGTATATTTCTACAATCTGCCTATTTCCAATGAGTTAACCAATTGGTAAGAAATGAAAAATTGGTGAAAATACGATAGCAAAGAAAGATTAAACCGAATCAGTCAAGTGGTAATTTGTGTCTTTTGTATCCTAGACCCCTATCCTCCTGAACACATTGTCAGCAGTTACCCATGTTGCATTTTAATTTAGGTGTAAAGTCATAAAATTGGATTTTAGAGAATAGAGATATTTTGCTATTTACATCTATGATCACAGACATAATTCTGTCAGTCAGTCATCTAACTTCAACTAACCTTTGTCATCCCCCTCACCACTAAGGGGCAATACAGCAGCACACATGTCACTATAATTAGCGTGCAGCAGCAATTTTCATTAGACCGATGATCTCCAATAAGATTTTCCCAAGGGCTGCATTCAGTTATATGTAATAGTTAGGCGGGCCACACATGTATTAGCATATAATTTGCACATGATTTGCATATGCATTTAAAGATTGCATCATATTTCTCTGACTATTTCAAGTAAAAATGTAATTACTACAACACCGAAGGTTATGATTTCTATTTTTCTGTACTATCCCACCACATCTGACCCAGATGGCTTATGACAGAATAGCTCAGCAGAAAACTAGGAAAGCTGGTGTGGGAGGGGGTGGGTGGGCAAGGGAGCGGGTGGGGGACGAATAGTCAGTAGAGATGGTTAGGGTCAATAGAAATCTTTCTGGGGAGCACCAGTGATAACTACTGAGAGTACATTGCATTAGACAATTTGTCTCTTTTATAAGGATAAAGGAATAACTGCACACTGGGTGGACCTTCTAAGAAATGCCTTTCTAGTTACTGCTGATATCTTGTTGAGCATCTTTTTTTCAAACCTCATTACAGGCTAAATGGCAAATTATCTGTTATCACTTGGGAAATCTCAGTTACCTCTTAATTCTAATAGTGTCGTCACATAACAACTTTAACTGAGTTTTCTTCTAAACCTAATTACTCTCTGTTTTGAACACTAATTTTAAGCGAAGAGCTCTCTATTTCCCTTTAGTTTTTTATACATATGGACCAATCCTACACAACTGGAGAGCATACCCTCTTCCACTTAAAGAGCTTTCTGATGCATTCGTATTTGGTTAGGTAGAGGAAAAGTTAAGAAAGGGAACAAGGTTTGTACAGGGAAACAATTGGAAAAGACTGGAACTAGGTACACACATAAACATATGGACACATATTTACTCACACATATTTTAATACATACTTGCTCTTGCATTTATGAAAAGAATAATTTCCTCCTCTCCATCTCTGCCTATCTGTAATGAATTTAAAATCTACACTCATTTATGTAGAAAAAGGATCTTACCGCTGATTAGGCTGGTGCTAGACGATAGAGAGATAGATAGATAGATAGATAGACAGAGGATAGATAGATGATAGGTAGATAGTTGGATGGACAGGTGGATAAATGGATGACAGACAAATGATTATAAAACTATTGTGCTGAAAACATATACTTTAGTAAGAAATAGTTCTCTGTATGTTCAACCAGCATTTAATTTATGCTTTCCTGTTTCAGATGATCAGAATCATGTGGCTACAGAAAAGCAGAATTTTCTTTACCTACCTTTTGAACTTCTAGGGCCAGGCCAGTAATCAGTGGAAAGTCTTCAACCAATTCTCAGTAACTGACTTGCCCAAGGTCACACAGGTTTTGGGTGATGGAGCCAGGACTTGTACCTCATTCTACTTTTAAAGTTATTATTGTTGTTATTGTATAATGTCATCTTTATCTGTAATAAATAGACATCATCTCTGTTTTGTAAGCAGAACAGACTTAAGTAATTCTCAGTACCTTGGTCTTGTAGTTCATTGAACATGTATGTTATCCAAATACTTAGCTAACATCCTCAACCATGACTAAGTAGAGAGGAGTTTTTCCCTTGTCTTCTTGTTTTCAACTTGTTCTTTTGCATCAAATTCTCCTATGATTTGATACCATCAGTAACACGTCTTTGATATATACCACTTTATCCCTGGACAGTGACTATGCCAAGAATATAGTGAATTCTCAGTATTTTTTTATTAGATGAATAAACAAATGATAAATATTCAAGTACTATATAAGGTAATTTATTACCATAGGAAGCAGTCCATGATATATTAAGTTAAAATGTAGATTAGAAAACAGTTCTTTTAGAATGATCCCATTTTGATGGAAAAAATATATATGTCTTCATGGAAGAACAAGTATTAATGTATTTACGTTTATCTATAGTGTGCAATTTTTTTCTTAACTTTGTTTTATTTTGGGGAAAAGAATGTATTTTTATAATAAAATAAGTGTTTATGGGCTTCCCTGGTGGTGCAGTGGTTGAGAGTCCGCCTGCCTATGCAGGGGACACGGGTTTGTGCCCCGGTCTGGGAAGATCCCACATGCCATGGAGCAGCTGGGCCTGTAAGCCATGGCCGCTGAGCCTGCGCGTCCGCGGCCTGTGCTCCGCAACGGGAGAGGCCACAACAGTGAGAGGCCCCTGTACCACCAAAAAAAATAATAAAATAAAATAAAATAAGTGTTTTATGTTTGTTTTGTTTATTTTAAAAGTCTTCCCTTATACTACATTTCCATAGTACTTTCTAGAAAACATTTGGAATGCCTACATTACAATTAGTTTTCCAGTGTTCCAATTTGAAATGTGGCCTTAACCTTCTTATTCAAGAGCTTCAGCTTATTTCATTTACTGTCCACTGCTATTTGTATAAAAACTGTCTCTTCCTTTAAACTGAAAGTATTTTAAAGACCAGAAACTGTATTTTATTTATTTCTGAGCTATCGCACCCTTACAGCAATCCTAGAAATAAGCTTGCACACAGCCAATGCCAAAAAACATGTAATAAGTATTTGGTAAGTCATTCATCAAGTCCAAAGAACTTACATAGTTTTCATTTTAGGTTAAGTAATATCTCCATTGATTTAGTTTTTCATAAAGAATGAGTACTTGGGCTCAATGGCAAAAAATTAGATTCATAATAACATTTTATATCAGAGCTAAACCCTGCATTGTTTATGCCACCCAAAGTTACCCTTTCCAGGATAATCCATGAACTGGGGGGTTTTCTATTCCAATATACTATTTTTTTTTAAATTTCGTAATACCGTGCAAGCTACACATCTGACAAGATCATATGTGTTCGTAGGCCAATGTGCAGTAACAGTTTAACCTTCCAGGTAACAATTGTGATAATGCCTGAACCCAGAGGAATATCTCTAATTCTAGATACTTCAGGCACCATAGCAGAGGTGGAAAAAATATTCTAAGCCAGTTGGATCTATAAGTACTTTGTGCTATATTTACCAAATAGATGCTTTGGGGTAGAAAAAGCTCAATTAATAGTCAATCTCAATTAATAGTCTTCATGATTCAGTGTTTGCTTCAGCTCTTGTGGCTTAGCAACTTTGCTGCTAAACAAATGTGTAACCACAGCAGTTAGTCTCAATTTTCCTTTAGCAGCAAAGCTAGTTTAATATTCTAAATTCTTGAAATTACAGAGTAGTACAAAAAAGAGTAGAAGGCTATGTAAACTGGAACTACAGAATAACTCTTTAAACAAGGTCAAAGCATATCACCATTATTCTATTTCAATCATTCATGTGGTATTTATTATTGTACTTAACTTACCAAGAATATATAATATAGTACAAATTTCAGTAAACAACAAGCATTAGCTGCTTGTGAGACTGTTTTGAGAAATAGCTTTTCAGTAAATTCACATGGAAAAAAATAAATTTTAAAATACAAACTTTGAAGTACCATTTCTACTTTTGGCAGACTCTGTTTCAATTACCTATAAGTCTAGGTAATTCATATAAATTTCTCTCCTTCATTAATATTGAGCACCTGAGAAAAATCATATAAGGCTTTCAGAAACCAGATTTTCACTAGATAAATAGCAAAATGAAATGATTATTATTCATGATACCAGCTGGCCTCTTTAGATACATACCTAAGACTGTGGGTGTGTAAATCCACCATGTTTAACGGAGTACCTCAGCACTGAAGATTGAATTACCCACAACCCCGGGATAGAAATAATTATATTATAGCTCATTTCAGACCATGTAGTTCTCTATTAGTAGTTGTATTGGGCTACTGAGGCACAATCATTAGAGACATAAAATAGTCATTTTGTATATTAGTAGTAAAAGAAAAAACCGTAAACCTTTAAGGAGAATTCATAACATACGTACTTTTGACTCACAGTTAAAACATCGATTAAATTGCACACTACAAAAGAAGGCATTAAAAAATAAGAGCCATCACCAAGGAGGCCTACTACCAACAACCACCTTAACTTTTTACAAGTATCCAGTCACCAATAATGTAACATGCACAGGACTTAGAAATACATATTTTATTAAATGCACCTAGAAAATGGAGACGTTCTCCATCAAATTGCTAAATGTTCTGACTGAAGAACAACCTGACAGCCAAGGAGCAACCCTGAGGTGGTAGAGATGGAGGGTGTTGCTAGTAGTCTATGGCTCAATTTTTTCTTAAAAAAACTTCAGAGACTTCTAAATAACATTACCATGTTATGGACTTTGTATAGTAAATATCCCTATTATAATTATTCAAAGAAAAACGTATCTAATTGGACAACAATTTTAAAGCCTGCGTATTGTTTTGTGTTACTGTAACTGTCTCTAAACCTTGGATTTACATTGTATTATTTTGTTTCCCTGTAAACCTACAGATATAGGTAGATGCTTCACATGTATTAACTTGCTTACTCCTCACAACACAGTGTTGTGAGATCTGTAATTCGTCCCATTTAAAGTGGAGAAAACCAAAGCACAAAAAAGCATAGACATTTGCCTAATGTCACACAGCTTGGAAGTGGCAAATCTGGGATTCATAACCAGATATTCTGGCTCCAGGGCCCATATGTTTACTTTTATCAGTTCCAAAGTTCACTTTGAACATTGTTAAAGAAATCACTTCTTACTTTTACTTATGAAAGTTTAAATATTAAAACGTTTAATGTGTTCTTTTGTCCTCAAAAGAAAATTGAGACAATCTAAGAAGGCCGGTGAATCGTGGCTTTATCAATCACCCCCCAAAACCCTCACCCTTTCCTCATCCAACATTTTGAGTAGTGACTATGTTGAAGTGAGTTCATAAAATTGGTCACTTCTTTTTTAAGCTAAGAGAAATAAAAACGATGTGTGGTCCGTTGAATAACCTTTTTTTTTTTTTGAAAATGCTCTCCCCACACACATTGAAAGTTAAATATGAACTCTATAAAAATTCGCAGTGGCAATGCCACTAAACAGAAAAAAGAGGCAAAATTAATTATACCGCCTATCCTTTAGGCAAGCAAATTGGTTCTTAACATTGAAATGTTAATCATGTGAGCTACCTCCACAAACTGTAAACACATCTTGGAATCACAGTAAGACTTAGGCAGTACTTGCACTGTAGGAATGGTATCTTTGAAAAATCGAATTATGAGCCAATACGAGCATGAATATGGCGACTGACTCATAGAAAGCATGGTACAGGAGCTGAGCCCTGGCCACATGTCAATTTCCTACAGTGAGTTCCAGAGTTCTCTTCTGTGGAAATATATAGAACAGACAATCACATATGTCCTATAATTCCAGAAACACAGAAAAGAGTTTCATGGCCCCTTTTGGTTCCTCTTAAATAAAGTCATTGATGTTACTTTCAGGTTGACCTATCCAATTCCTGCTCTTATCCTGACCAGATGTAGACTCAGTTAACTTTTTTTTTTTTTTTTTTTTGGCGGTACGCGGGCCTCTCACTGTTGCGGCCTCTCCTGCTGCGGAGCACAGGCTCCGGACGCGCAGGCTCAGCGGCCATGGCTCACGGGCCCATCCGCTCCGCGGCATGTGGGATCTTCCTGGACCGGGGCACGAACCCGCATCCCCTGCATCGGCAGGCAGACTCTCAACCTCTGCGCCACCAGGGAAGCCCTCAGTTAACTTTTAATAAGTACTACTTTTTTGGTCTGAACGCAGTCCCCCACTACCACAAATTATGCAGTCGAGTCTCCCACATTTGGGGAAATTGTAGGGGTCAGCACATCTGGAGTGCAATGGATAAGCTTTGCCCTGGGAAAACCATCTTCATGATCATGGTATCTCCCCTGCCAGGTAAGTATAAATACCTACTATTTTTAATAATAGACATTAGATCAGGAGTTTTAGCCATATTATTTCACGATTATCCCCAGTTTTACAAGGGAGGAAACTGAGGCTCAGAGAAATTGAAGAACCTGGCTCTGGAATGGCCAGACAAGGCAGCCAGTAAATGGCAAAGCTAGTACACAAACTCACATCTGCAGACTTTGTAATATAAAAGAATTTTAAAAGAGACATCATCTGAAATTAGCTCTGCTTTCAAAGGGCCACCATATTCTGGACTGACCCTAACTCTAGCAAAGAGGGCCTTATTTTTACAGTAGTGCTTGGGTCTGAGTTTTCCTGCCAAGAATCCCTTGCCCTGAGCCTCAGGCCACTTAGCTAGGGCCCTAATCCCTGTTTAGCTTCATCCAGCCTTCTTTTCAAGAGGGCACATTTCCGTTGTCTCTTCCTAGACACTACCCAGGTCCTGTTAAGTTCCTCCTGATTTCAGCAACTGCCTGTCCCTTGGACTAATCCTCTCTAACCTTATTCCCAGAAGAAGGGGCAGTGGGATCAACGTTTGGAGTAGAATGAGAAGGGAGGAACAGATTTTAACTATTTCATAGTTAAATCAGACTAAATCTAAATAAGGAAATAACCATGCTTGTTATTTGGGTAGAGCTTGGTAGAGTACAAACTACATTCTTTGTAAGAGTTTAGCTTTAAAATTATCTCCATTTGATAGATAAGGAAACAGCCTCATGGAGAATTAAATGGCTTAATGTAAGATTGTTTGGCTTATAAAGGCAGAAATTCTGGACTATTCTTAGCCATTGCCATCCAACCTGAAATCTTAAATCATAAATCTACTTTTAAAAATATATTAGGTTAACTTTAGTTTATATATAAATATTCGTGGTGGTGCTTTCAATCAGACTAAATAAATAACATTGCAATATTTTAAAATGATACCTAAAAAAGCAGTCAGGTTATGTTCTCAGTGTCTAGTACTTGCGGAAGAACTCTTCAAATGCAAAAATACTCCTATTGGCTTTTTATTTTCAGAGAATATGTGAATCTCAAATAGGCTGCATTTGCATTCTGGAGAAAGTTTTTAGAGTCAATTTCTACCGCGTTTAACAAAGCTGATCTTGTGCTCTCTTAGTCATCACTACAGAGGGCAGCAACAGACAGCAGAGCTCCTTAGCATCACAGAGGAAATGGTAAGACGGGAATAAAGACACAGACCTACTAGAGAATGGACTTGAGGATATGGGGAGGGGGAAGGGTAAGCTGTGACAAAGTGAGAGAGTTGCATGGACATATATACACTACCAAACGTAAAATAGATAGCTAGTGGGAAGCAGCCGCATAGCACAGGGAGATCAGCTCAGTGCTTTGTGACCACCTAGAGGGGTGGGATAGGGAGGGTGGGAGGGAGGGAGACACAAGAGGGAGGGGATATGGGCATATATGTATACATATAGCTGATTCACTTTGTTATACAGCAGAAACTAACACACCGTTGTAAAGCAATTATACTCCAATAAAGATGTTAAAAAAAAAGTTCCTAGTAAACAAGAGGGTTAAAGACAAAATCATGCTTAAATCACTCCAAATTTTCTTTTGCCTTTATGCTATTTAAAATTAATCACATCTATAAACTCTCATATAAGTTAGCAGGCAAATGGATATGGAAAGTACCAGGAAAGACTACATTTTTTCAAAAGTTGAATCTAAGACATTTTGTAATTCTGCCCAAACCAGCGTTAAAAAATAAACATAGACTATGTGTCATGTAATACTGCAACAAGTGAAATTTAGTCTGCTTTTCTACTGGTTATTTTTTTACTCATTTTTTTTCTTTAAATCTCTGTCTTAGCAAGTGAAAGTATTTTGCATAAAATATTTACTATCTTTATAAAAGATATTTTTAAAAATGTATCCAAATGTGTTTTCAGTATGTAAGAACGTTAGAAGCCATGGTTTTACAATAGAAAGATTTACCTACAAAGTGCCTTCCGTACAGAAATGATTGGGAATAGCAGTCTGCAAGGATGAGGACTTAGTACTTAACTTCTTAGCTTGGTTGCATAGACCTACAACTGACTGTACATGCAAAGGAGGGCAGCAAAGGTCTTATGATCAAAAGGAAAGAAATGACTGACAACACAGAGCTAGTTCAAAGGAACTAATGGAATAATTAGTCCCAAAAAGACCAAAAAGACTGAAGAATTCATGATGTCATAAAAAGCAGAGCTACTTGAATTGGATTAGAAAATAAAAATGACATGAACATTGTAAATATTCACAGATCACATCACTGACGTGTAATGTGCCGTTAAATGATGTCAAATTAAAAGGGAAATTACATGTGTTAGAACTAGGATGAATAAAGAGAAGACATTTAAAGATACATGGTCCTTCAAGTGAAAATTCCTAACATATATTACACAGATGATCATCACCAGACAGTGAAACTGGGTGAATGAAATGTAAAATAAAATATGAGGGAAAAGATACTGGCTAAAAACAACTCATTTTCCGATATTATAAATGATAGTGAACTTTAGATTTCAGAGGAGCTATTTTGGGAATTTGTTTTATACAAAGCAAACCCAAATATGGTTATAGTAAATAACTGATAATGCCATTAAGCTCTTAGCATCAGCCCTAAGTATTGAATTAGTAGTATGTAAATTTGTCAGAAAAGGAAAGAGTCTCTAGGTCTATTTTAATTTTCATATGCTCAGTTTTCTCTATGTTGTTTGAATCATTTCAGTGATTCTGCACTCGTTTTGAAACTTATATAAGTGATACAAAGAGAAACAACAAAAACACTGCACAAGGTAAGTGTAACATTTGCCTTCTTCCTGGGTCTTGCTAATATCTCTTGTTGACACTTACATTATTAACACATAACTAACCTGAATTTGACATACAATTCAAATACTTCCAAAATGTATACAGACACTTGAATAACTTCGTGGCAATATACAAATGTTTAGCAAAGCAACATTTCCATTCCAGACACATTTCATTTTTGACAAATACTTTAGAAAGTATTAAAAATCATTCACCTTTTAACTGACTTATTCTTTCCATTTGTCTATTCTTACTGTCAGTAAGTTCAGCTTTACTGTAATCTTCTGTCATATTAATGAGATACCAAGTAATCATTTTTTACTAAGGCTTATTGTTAGTAATAGTCAGCATATTGTACTGTAGCCTTAGTACCTGAAATTAACACAAGAAGCAAAGCCCAGATTAACAGCAGATATACTCCTTCAAACTGGCCACATATATTAATACTCAAAATGTACTGTCAGTGATCAACAGGACTTTTCTCCATTTTCAAAAGTTCCATAGGTTTCCTTATGGTATGTCTGAAAAGGCAAATGAGTTAAGAAAAAAAAGGTAATCCAGGTTTCAATGAAATATTCACAAGAGTGCTTTATCAACAGACATAATCCCCAGTTTTAAAAGAGTTTATTTAAGCATTTCACCAAACACATGTAACTTGAACCGGCTACTTATATTCCCCACAAAGGAAGAACAAACTTTCCAAAAATATGGCAAGCAGTGGTTGTTTGTGAAATGGTGGAGAGTGTTTTTCTCCCTCTCTCATCTGTGGTTCTACTGATACCTGTAAAATAAATTTTCATTCCTCAGAAGGCAAAATAAAACTCTGGAGCAGAGGGGGAGAGTGCTTCTATTGTGACACAGCTAATTAATTCATAGACGGAAAAATAGGAAGCGTAAATCCTTAAATATTGCATATCAGTATATAAAATGCCCAGCTTTTTTTTCAGCCTTAGACCAAGGATATCAATTACTTCTACACCTATATGAAATAACAGAGAAAAAGGAAAATAGATTATTTCCTCCTTGTTGTAGGAAAAAGGGAGAAAATCTACTGTGAACCAGGTTTTGTGCTGGTCACTTTTTATATGTCACTATTTTAGTCCTCATAATAGTGAAGAAATAGAGTCAGAGAAATTAAGAATGTTCAAGATCAGTCATACAATAAGCTAATTATAAAAATGAGACTTTAAGCCCATTTTACCTGACTTCAAAGTTGATAATCTTTCTCTACTAGACTTATCAAAATCTCATATTCTATAACCATTATGCATAAAAGTGAATTTTACAAAAAAATAGAATAACTGATCTGATTTGGGAATAAAATTTTGGCCCTGACCCCCAAAACTACTACTTTATGGAAATCTAGCAGTGTCTATGGTTAAGAGTACAGAAATTGGGAGCTACACTACTTAAAATTTCTCTCTTTACTGTCAACCAGCTCTTTGACCTTGAGTAAGTTACTCTGCCACAATTTCCATCTGTAAAATTGGAATAATAATAACAATACTGCATAGGGTTGTTCTGAGAATTAAAGCAACTACTTATACAAAGAATTTAGAGCAATCCTTAGCACAAAGTAAGTGAATCGTAGGTCATTTTAAGCAATATCAATCTACAATTGAAAGAATTAATGACATTTCATTAACACTTCTCACAAATAGAAGAGAAACTAAAGCTGCAACTGCTGTGTGGAATTTAAGAATCTTAATTTGGGGTGGGATATATTCAAAAAGACCACTGATAAGGAAAGTGGGGAAGAAATACAGAAGCAAAGCTGAAAATGCCAGAGAATGTAAATCAAATGAATGATTGGATTTGAAATAACACATTATTTAGAATTAATCATAGACAATTAAATATGCATTAACTTCTCAGTACACTAAAGAAGAGAAAAATTCAGACTAGGTTTGAATTTCTGAAACAGTACATTACAACCCTAATTTTGCTTTCCTGGAACCAGCTTAAATTATCTCAATATACTAGTTTGATTTTATTTTGAAGGGGGGAGCTTAAAAGATTGGATTCTCCATTCAATCCCACTTCTAGGTTGGAAAGGGGAAAGAAAGGAGGGGAAATTCACTCTGGTAATGGTTAATTTTTTCAGTGTTCTGAACATTTTAGATAATCAGTGTAGACTATGCCAGTGTGGAAGCTTTTGAAGGATTAATAAATCTGTTCTGAAGATTCCTACTGCAAATGTGGCAGGTGGGAAGGGTATATATGGCCTAAGGTAAAACCCTTGACAAGACAGAGGGTTTCGGGATTCTGAATTGGCCTAGGCTATGACAAGTGATTGTAAATTTCCTTTTGCAGTCTATAATCTTGTCAGAAACTAATGCAATTCTCTCTGTTGCAATTTTCATTAATATTTAGACTAGCTTTAATGTAGAAAATGGACTGAATACTGGGTATACACTATTTTATTGACTCAACAAGTAGATAGTTTTGTAGTTCTACCAACATTTCTAAGCCAGCTGCAATGATTTCAAAGCTAATAGTATACAAATAATTTTTATATGCATACTCTTATTTGCACTCTCTGAAGGTTATTTTCTGATTTACATTAAATTTCAAAGAAAAACAGTCCTATAACATATGAGAATGTTCCCACATTTTAACATGTATATCAATAACTAATGAATCTAAATGGTGGTCAATAAAGAAATCAATCTATGAAGAATAATATTATCATATTGTATAAGTGAATTAATCTTATCTAGACATAATATGAGGAGTATAATTTAATGAATATTTTCTTTTTAATGAATATAGGCACTCACAGTAGAGGAAATGTTCATAAACATGTGGACTTACTCTATAACATTGGGAAAAAGCTAATAAAGCTAGGATATCAACCATAAAAAGTAATTTTCCAATCATTTTCTTATCATCTGGAAAAATGCAATGAGAATAAGAAATACGCACATTTGTTCTAAAGTATGCCAACCCCACTCCAGGAATAAATTTACTCACAGGGGATTAATATATAGTCCATTTCCTCCTAATATCAAGAATAAAAATTCCAAATAATAAAAATATTTGAATATTTTTCTCAAGGTCTTTTATAAATCTTATTACTGATTCCTTGCCTCCATATTATCCTCATGACACTCTATCTTTGGAAATGTTAGCATGGATTTATGTAAATTGATTGAACAGAGTTCTAGCCAAATAGAACAATTTTTATATAAACATACACAAAACAGAAAGTAAATCAAGCAATAGGTCTTTATTTGTAATAATTTATATTATTTGAGCTAACAGCTATTTCTAAATGTATGTTCAGTTCTCAGGCAAAATAATGTGTAATTTTTTCTCATTGAAGATGAAAGAAATTCAATGATATCAGAAATTATTTAACAAAAGAAAGTGTTTAGTCTAGAGTTTTGAAAGCAAAGAAGGATGCAATAGCATTTGACAAGGACTCCTAATGAGGGAGTAGGGTTTTTTTCTGACAGATTAACTCCAGAGCTACAGAGAGGAAAGTTTCAGTTCACCATAAGGAAAAATTTTACAAAGTTGGCACATAATGGCCTCAAACACATTAAATCTGACACAGTGCTTAAAATTTTATTATAAGAATCAAAATCCTGAAATGGAGAAAACAATTAGAAATTGAAACCCTACTCTAATAGGGTATTTTGGAAGAATAAATGTAGAATAACTCTACTAAACCATAGCCAGGCTCTCACTACTTCTCAGGATTCTTTTTACATTGTGTGTGTGTGTGTGTGTGTGTGTGTGTGTGTGAGAGAGAGAGAGAGAGAGAGAGAGAAAGAGAGAGAGGAACTCTGAAACAATCTCCACCTTGCTCAAAAGAATAGCCCACTTTTGCAAATTGCCTTGGCTACTATTTCATGAGAAGATGGAGTTTATCTGCTGTGAGCACCCCTTTCTACTTCAGAACCTCAACTTTTTCCCCTTGCCTTTAGTCTCTGTCTTTGTTCAAGAGAGTGATGCTTCTTTCATTTGAACTTGCTTGCCCTTCACTTTTCTAGAGCGTTTCAACCCAGGCATGATTTCTCTGCCCTAGAAAAATTTTCCCTTTTCATTTTCAAGACATCATTTTATCTTCGGTTTTACCTTTGCTGCCAAGTATTTAAAATTGTCCTCTATCATCTCTACTGCACATCTCATCATCCACCAACTTCTACTCTCCTGAAATGTGGATTGCTTCTCACAACTGGGCCAAAACCACTCTCATGAAGGTTAGCAAACCATCAAGCCATAAATTTCAAAGTAAAATAGAATCTTGCTTTATTATTTACCACTTTCTTCAAGCATGCTTTCTTCTTAATTTTCTAATTTTATTAATAGCACCTCATCTTCCCCATCACTCAGAATTGTCTTGAACTCCTCATTCTTCCTTACTCCTTATTCCTTGCCCAGTTTCCATGACCAACCTATGACCATAATCAGTAGGTTCCACCTCCTTTCATTGTGGGATGAGGTTATTGCCCTAAGGAAAGCACAGAAAATCTAGGAGCGAAACTTCAAGAATTTTGAGGTAACCAAGGAATGAAATTGAAAACTGCCGAGAGACACTGAGACTTTACTGAAATGAGAAGGAACTTCAGACTACGAATGCAGTCCTTTGTGTTCCAGTGAAAGTGTTGCTGTACTAGACTTAAAGGATATACTGACACATTTTTCTCTGTACAATGAAGGCTTTTTAAGAAAAATGAGGAGTGGGCTCTAAAGTAATAAACTTATATGCTTGTTTATGTGACGTCTTTCTTAGGGCAAACTCAGTTTTGAAATACGGCCCTTACCTTTGGTGTCGATTCCAGTCCCCAAAACTCTTTCTACAGGAGGGCACATGCTATGTTCCATAACTTTATATCACAAAGCGAAATATTGATATATGGAACTGAATTTGAACTTTCAACTTTGCCTGGAGGGATTTGGGTTAGATGATGCGAAGACTTTGCTGATCAAGTAGGTTCTGTGATATTAGAAAGGCTGATTGATTAAGGCAATGGAGAATTTTTTTAAATTCCATTTTTGATTTTTATAAAAAGAATAGCCAATTAAACTTCTAGAAGATAGTCAGAGTCAAGTTTTTAGATAAAGCAATGTACTAAAATGTCTTGCTAACCTCATCCTGGTTGTACACAACACAGATAAAACATTCTTCTAAACATTCTAAAATTTCTAAATATTTTGAGCATTAAAAAACTTGGTTTAGCCCATCATGAGTCAGATCACCCATTTTGCTGCTGATGTTAGTATTTCTACAATTTTAGCCTTCATTAGAATTTAGTCAAATTCAAAGTTAATTTGCCAATAAGTATTTAGAAATAGGAGATAAATCAACATTGTTGGTAAAGTATATATTTTTGTTTTATTTCTCTCATTTTTTCATTTACACTAGTTCCTGGAAATACATCTTCCCAGTATTGTTCTTTTGCAGATTTCCCAAGGAAGGGATGAAACATTTTTTTTTTACGCAGAATTAATACAGAATAAAAAATATCTGAAACATAATATTTCCCAATATGATTGTTCTAGAGTAACTGCTTTATGTAGTTAATGATTAAGATATTTCTCATAGGTTTTCTAAGTAATACGAAGACATTGCTTTAAATCAGAAATATTTACATCTGGTATAAACATGAAGTATATTTAGAGAGGATATGATTCTTTTAAATATTTTTAAAATTTTGGCACATTTTTATTGATTCTCGTTTCTAAGTAAAAGCTTATTTGCAAGAGAAAGAAAAAAGCCAAACCAAAAAAAATAGTTTTTTTAAAGAATATAAAATTGAATAAAATTAATTTTATTTGCTGTGGTTTCTCCTTACTGACATGCAGAATTTGATACAGCCAGGAAATAGATCGAGCCAAAGAGTGGCAGACCTACTAGAGAAGGGACTTGAGGACACGTGGAGAGGGAAGGGTAAGCTGGGACAAAGTGAGAGAGTGGCATGTACATATATATGGGAAGCAGCCACATAGCACAGGGAGATCTGCTTGGTGCTTTGTGACCACCTAGACGGGTGGGATAAGGAGGGTGGGAGGGAGGGAGATGCAAGAGGGAGGAGATATGGGGATATATGTATAGCTGAGTCACTTTGTTATAAAGCAGAAACTAACACACCATTGTAAAGCAGTTATACTCCAATAAAGAAATAAAGATGTTAAAAAAAAAAGCTCTTAAAAAAGAAGTTACTTCCTACTCAATAAAGTTTTGTTTACGAAATAAAGCAGAATGGAGGCAGAACAATAACCTGGGCACTTAATTTACCCTAAAATTAATTTGCATAATTTGGGAATAGAAAGGTGTCGATTTTCTTAGCTACAAGGACTATCGTCTAAATTTCTCACTTAAGATCTCTACTTTGTAGTACTGTCTCATTAATTGGAAACAAAGTAAAGAATGCAATGGAAATTGTTAAGCACAAACGTTGTCAGGGGCATAATATCATTCAGAAGTTAAGATTGCACTCAGCCTATTTCCAGCAGTTGACTTTGCCTCAATCTGAAGTGAAATCTCTCCATTTCTCTTTCTTCCCATTCTAACTGAGCTCTTGCAAAACTGTCAAGGGTATCTTCCTGGAAGAGAGAGAAAAAATAAAGGAGGGAAAAAGGTGAAAAGAAAAAGGAGAAAAGAAATCAGGACAGATGTCACTTGGCTGGTCAGACATACAAGATGCTTCAAGCTCAGCTTCCATTCTTATTTCACCAGCTATCACAGTGCTGCAGTTTCCCATGATTCAGCCACACTGGCAAGTCTTCTCTTTTCAGAAGATACATGCTCCTTCACACCCTAATATTTTCTCTTTTCTTACGCTTCTTATGCTTTTCATTCATCCCAGAATGCTTCCTCCTCCCCCTCTTTATCTCATTTAATTAAGATCTTGGTCAAATGTGACTTCTTTCACAAGGCTTTTCCTAACAGCTCACATAGAATTTGTTGTCCCTTCCAATGTGTCCTTATTGCAACTAGATTATAAGCTCCCTCCGAGCAGAGATCATATCATAGTTGATGATAATAAATGCTTCCTGGGTTTAATTGAATTGAACTTCAGCCTCATCTAAAATAAAACTTTCTCCATGAAGCATTTTCTGATCCTCTATTAAATATGACTTCTTTCCTTAAGAGCTGAGGTTTTCATTCTTTTATGCCGCTGACTTTATTCTTATAATTAATATGTAAAAATGTTACTTCTGATATACATCATAAAATACTTGGTGGCAAGATTGTGTTTTCTAACATGTACTCTAGAGTGAATTGCACATCATAGGTTCTCAAATACTTATTAAATAGATTTTATATTTTTCAGAAATCTTCATAAATGTATGTATCAATATTAAAGTAAAACCCACCCTCAAATCCATATGGTCAAATTAAGCATCAAATTTGCAACACATGATATTTATAGGATCTGAAACATCAAAAAATATAACAAAAGTTTGAGAGTGAGTGTATTTAGATGTCACTATGAAAATTACTTTATTTTCTATTTTTTCTGTTATTCTTGACTGTGAATTTTTGAATTATGTATCACTTCACTTCATAATTAAAAATACAGACATTTTGAAAATCAGATATATGATCTTTACAACAGGATTGCTATCAGGTCATTTGCGTGTCATAAAACCTCTCCCCTAAACTTAGCATATTAATGATTTGAGTAGATCCCCCCAAAATGACTAATTTATGATCAAGAAAGACAAATTTTACCTACCTATGAACAATTTAAATGGTCTTTCCCTCTCAATGTAATGCTATTCTCATTATTAAAGAATTAAATCTTTCCTGAATAATTTTGAGGGAAAAAATAGTGAAGCAATTCTGTTTTACTCAACAGAGAAATAGTACAATGTGTTATTGTAATCTGACTTCTATCTTACTTGTAAGGCCCTGGAAATTATTATTTTAAATTATGATGTTAGATTAGATTTTCTGCAGCTTAGTATATTGTAAATGTAACATAATTGCTAAATGCAAATGAGATGCTGTACAGCTTTTCCATAGAGTTGTTCATGAAAGCCAAGCATTTTACATATTACAGTCAAGTGCATGTTATTATCAAGAAACACATTATAATGAAGCTCAATTTAGTATAAAGACAAGATACTGTAGCTTTATAATGGGTGACAGTACAGTAGTGTATGTATGTACACAGCAAATCTGCCACCTTCAACTATCAAGAGCATTAAATATGCCAGGAGTGACAGCACCACACTTTAAAAATTTCCACTTGCTCCTATTACTTCATGTCAAAGTTACACTTGAAAGTTATTTTATCTCCCAAACACTGACCAATGTTTTATTGCCAAATAAAGCCTGGGATTCATCCAGTAACATTCCAAGGAGATGTGAAGGAGGTAAATTCCTCTTCTTAACATTAAGGGTAAGTCTATGAAATATGACCTAATAATTGTTCCAAAAAATAACTGTGATCTGATTAAATTGAGCAACAAAACTGTTAGGAAGCAAAGCTCTATGGAGGAAGTACATAAGTACACAAACCATGGTATCACAAACAATGGCACTATTTAACATCATAGTATTCTGTGAACTCTCAAAACCACTCTTACAGTTGGTGAGGATAAACCACACAGCTGCTATCCAATCATACTGAAGTATATGGCCCTGCCTAACACATCCCATCTACATACAGATCGTGGGGAGACAGTCTTTGGGAGAAGAGGGAGGTCAAAGCACAGCAATTAGTACTACTAGTAAAATGGCCTACAAATTATAAAAGAAAATTTCTCAAAGATATATTTCTTACTGTTTCTAATCACAGTGTCCATTAAATAAAGCACAATTTTAAAAAGAAAAAAGAAAAGATCAGGGACACCAATGGGCTTGTTGCACGCAGAAGAAACCAGCTCAAAAGCAATTCATTATTAATGCCTGAATATTCTTGCTAAACAGTTCTGATTATTTCACAAGAAAGAGGTCAAGGTAGTGGAGAAAGGGATTTAATCAAATAAACTCTCAGTCTCTCTCCAAATAGCATTTTCATCCAGCTGCATGTAAATTCATCAGATGACTAGCCTCCAAAAGCACAGGCAAGGTTAATCTGCTATGACTGTTAAAACTTCTATGATATGCCTATTGAATAAAGATTCAAACTGGGATGAACCGTGCAAGTTACCCCAAATTAGATTTTTTTTTTTTTGCTCATAACATACATGAAATTTCCACTGTTAAAAACAAATAAACTAAATATCTTCCATCTAAATTAGAGATTTAAATCTTCCATCTACATTATTAATTTCTTAAAAAAGGTTCTTTATGATGTTGTGTAGGTTTCATTTACTGGGATTTTTAGGACTTCCCACCCTCAGGGTCCAGGAACCCAAAGTATTTCTACTCTGGATGAAATTAGCTTAAAAACCTTAAGACCTACGAAATCATATAAAAGAAGAAGTTTATAATAAGTTTTACAATATTTTTTAAATCATGTTGCTTTACTTTTACTTATATGCAATATTATAAAATTCATCATATTTTTATCCAAAGGCAATATCACTGGCAAACGTTACCAAGTGTGTTGATGATTTATTACTTAAAAGATAAATGTAATTTCCAATTATCAAAATGTAAAAATATATGAAGATAATATCAGTAAAAGGGTATACTAGTATGCATTTTCACAGACAAGGAAAATGCATATGAAGATAAAATAACTGCACAGACACAATTTTACTGATATATTTTTATCTACTTCATTCTCCATGAAACTTTACCACTGTGTATAAATATATTATAAAAATTAAAATCATGTTTTAAGATATTGCAAGGTATTCAATACATTTTACTTTGAGAATGAAGAACTCTGAATTTATTTTCTAAAAATCTATCGAATTATGCTATATATAGATGTTTCTAGAATTTTTAAAATGTTAAACATAAATAATATTTGACCAAAATATGTAATTTACCTTCAGTAATAGATAATTGAAATGGAATTTTTTAAATGAAGCCAGTATCACAATTGTGAACCTATATAAAGATTTTTAAGGCATCCATGATCTCTTCACTAATTGAATGTTCATTTTGTAGATTTTTTAATTTATAGTTCTAAAATCCATATGAAAACATATTATACCATGGTAATGTTTAATTCAGCCTATTGCTATTTCAATAATCCTTAACATTGCCTTTCTTTCCTGCTACGTTTATACAATTTCTTTTATGTTGCATATTTCATTTCTATATTTAAGAAATCATGCAGCAGTTAATAAATCTTCTACCAAAAAAATCAAAGTGTTTTTCTGCTGGCATTTTTGGCATTCTTAGCTCTCAGCACCTTTCTTGAGCCTTAGACACTATTTTACATGAGGATAATTTCTAAAAAGCAAAATAGAACTGTCTAATTAAGGGCTGTGCGATTGGCTAGTCCGTGGTCTCTGTGACAGTTGTGACAAATACACATATTGGCACAGACCTAACCTCACTTCACAGTTGGCAACACAAAGATGGTATTTTCAGAAATGTGGAGAACACTCTGATACAAAGCTTCACCTTGTCTAGTGCTATTCCATTTAATTTTTTATTAACTGCCTGAACATATGCCATTCTAGAAGAGGGTAATAGTTACAAAATGTCAGCAGAAACATTTAAACTGCTAAAATGTAAATGATTTTATAAATTTGTAATGAAAGGTAATTGGCATGTGGGAAAAGTAACAGAAAAACAGATATGTGTAAATGCAAAACTGGTACAAAATACATCTTATGAGTTGAAGGTAGGAAAACCTAAGTATATTTTAATGAGTACTGTAAGTAGTATTTAAATAAAATTAGATTCATAAGCAGAAAATGTGAATTCTATAATATTTTATTTTCTAACATTAGGAAAGTTCATAATAATGACAAGAACTCATAGAACTTTAATGTGCTAAATTCAATAAACAGTAAGACTTTAAGATGCTTCATCTCATTTAAAAAAAACAAATAAATCAAAGTAGGATAATATAAATAAAAAGTATCCTTGGTATCAGCACTATAACTCTAAAAGCACAATATTCAAACATGATTAGCTTGTTTCTTTACTTTCCACTATAATGAAAACCTATTTAGTGATTAAGCCCTTCAGCAACATAATGCTGGGTCAGTACTTTCAGATATGCCAAGAAGACGACTCCAGCAAGGAACTGAGTATTTCCTCAGCCACCACACAGAGAAACCACCTTCCAGTTAGGTTTGCGGGCAACCATCTTTAAATGCTTGAGCTGTTCAGCGTGGCCATGACAAGATTTGCAATTCTCTATGTTTATTTACACACCATCACCCCAACTAGACATCACATAGAAGTGGCATGGTCACAGCTGACCCCAGGGTAGTCCCTGTCTCTGCCGATCCAATTTCATCGTGCTCTGCAATTGAACTGCAGTCATACAGTAGAGGATGTATGCACAGGACTCCGTGCCACAATAAAATTAGCAGAAGCTTGTCAGGGGGCATTTTCCTGTTTTACCGTGACAGACCCTGGACAAATAAGTCTGCTTTCCAGAAATCCATAGAGGTCTGGCTCTCTTGAAATGTATATGAGCCCAGCATATTTGTGTCACAGTGTTCTATATGGTAAGCGTGTTACGTGATAGTTTGAGAACAATGTTAAGCCTTTGCTGTGTTTTTTTCGTTTTGTCTTCACAGTTTTCAGGGCACTTAAATTGCCTATCAAGAGACAACTCATTTTTGATTTGTAGAAAAACAGCTTCTGTTTATTAGTAGTAACTAAGAAAAAATGTATTCCTTCAGAGAAAGGATACAGCACAGATCTATTCTATTTTGAAAGAAAAAGTTCAAAGGAAAATTTTTTTTTTTGCAGTTTGATAAGTCAAGCTTCAAAAGTCTCTTTCTTGACCCCTCATTTTACCTGTAAGAATCAGTTATACCACAAGGAAAATCTAAGAATACACACATTTAAAATATGCTTGTGAATAAATTTAAACGATTTTTTTTTTTTTTTGGTTTCAGATGAAATGTTAAAAGAATAATGTGGTAAATAGGTACATTTTACCATTATGGGGCAAAACATTTTAAAACGTAATATGTTTTTTAATCCAGCCTAAAGTAATTTTATTAGGTATTCTGTGCAGTTCTTATATCAAACATTCTCAGAAGCCCTGGGATCATTTTATATTCAATGGAAGACAGAAAGAAATCCAAAACCTAGTTAAATAAATTGTTCATTTATTCCTTCCCTTTTATGCACCAAGATCTACATGTGGTCATTAATTATAAAGAGACTATTATAGCACCATATTTTCATTCAATATGATGTCCTGGTATATATCAAAGAAGTCCCATAATTAAAACAGAAGGGCCACAATGACAATTAAAATTACAATCTATATGGGGAAAGAAAGTACAGTTCTGCAATTTTTCACCCTGTCACTGTCAGCTGCATGGAATATTCTGGTCACGTCTCTTGTAAAGCAGCCTAAATTCTTCTTCACCAATGCAACCTCAAAAGCATTATCAGCACCTAAGCAAAAGCCTATGCAAGTATAATTTAATACGAAGCCACAGTTTGCAAGTAATAGCGTATAAAGTGATATTTAAGTGGTGTTTTTAGCACACTTCTGATGGCTACAGCCGCTTTTCCCTGGTAAATGCGTTTTCCTTTGAGTAGTGATTATGAGTCCTAGGTGAAGAGGTCCTGTGTGCAGGTCTGTCTGTAAGCCTTACTTCCAGCTGCCAATCTTTACTTCACAGTGAAGAAAAAGCCACATAGCACCTTGTTCTTACTCTTGTATGCTGTCATCCCCTGAGCCTGATAACACAAAATCATTTCCACATAACACTTTCCTGCTTCTGCCTCTTAAACCTTGAGACCTACACATTGTGCATGCACTTGCACCCTTGGCAATCGGCTCCCTGGAAACCCCTTCCTTTGAACCATCAGAGTCTTCTAGCGGACTATTTTTAACACTCATCTTGGTAAATATATGCATTAACGGAGTACAAAGCTTTTTGGTAGCAATATGTATTTGCTACAATTTATTGTCTATAAAAGTCACGAACAGTGAATTATTACTCTTAAAATTGTGTTTTTCTTTATAATAACTTTAAACTGAGCACTCATATATGGAGCATGCAATGGAGATTGAGAAGGTTTTGTATAATAAAACTGTGACATGGTCATTTTTTCCAGTTTTGCATTACAGAGACACACTCATGCATGGTGCTTTTTAAATTCTTATTATGTGGGAGGTCAGGGGGTCGAATGTCAGAAAGCACTGTTAATTTCACGGGGTTAGGGGAAAGTAAATTCAGAGGGAATACAGATCACTTAGCACAGAAAACCAGCTCCTCTGAAGTTTGGTTTCACATTTGTTAACCATATCCTTCAGCTGATGAACCATTGAGACCACGGTGACATTCTGGTCCCAGATATAATGGCTTGACATGCTGCAGTGAGACTGTGATTCCGTCGCCCTGCTCCCTGTGCCAGCCTCAGCCTTCCTCTGAATCAATGAAGCACTAAAACTCCACACAACTGGAACTGAACAAAGCATGTTGCCATTTTGGCTGTGATGTTTAAATTATAGAGAAAGCAGTCAGGATGTCTTAAAGTTCAATCTGACAAGAAATGTAAAATATATTTCTGTCTTCATTCTCTGGGAAGGTAGCATCTTACACTGCACCGTATCACTACCCAGAGTCCTTTTAAAGTGGTTCATAATAGAACATCAAAGACCAAATTCTTGCATTTCAGGGATTTTTAAGTAATCAGAAAGACATCTTACTAGCACTGGCCAAAGTTTCGTGGGCAAGAGAATGACCTAGATAATATGGTTTTATTCAGTCGGTGGTGGAGGGGTATAGTTCCTTTATTTTACTATTTGTTCTGAGAGACAAAGTTAACATGCTGGCAGGGACGTACAAGGCACAGGTTACACAACTCACCACCAACGACGAGGTAAAACAATGGCCCGTTTTACCACTGGGATAGATGAGTAATAACCCAAATATGTTTTAATGTGAACTTTGGTAAAACCTGAAATTTTATTTAAATATAGTTCACTGGGCCAGTACAGACAGATGCTGATAGGTTTGGTTGGGTAGTTTATTAGTTTTTTTTTTTTTAAATAAGATTTTTCAGACTCAAAACTCAAACTGGGCTCAGCTGCCCCCTTATAATTAAATTTTAATGACTTAGGCTGAGTCTTTGTGTTTTGGCAGCATGCTTAATAGTGTTAGCATTTAAATGGTTACAACTAGACTTTGAAGGGAGGCAAACCCATAGCAAGTCATAGGTGAAGCTTCTCCAAAGAAGCTCTGGTTTACTGGGATGCTGTGGGATTTAGTGGGACAGCTAGCCACAGGTCATTCGGTTATAGTAAGTCATTAAAAATGAATTAGAATAAAATGCTACATACTCTAAATTCCACAGTAGCCTGAGGGCCAATGCTTTTCAGTTTTAACACTTTTTCATTATAAGTAACAGTTTTATGTTTTCGTATGCCAAAGGGTCTACTGGTAAATAAAAGCAGTATGTGGCTCTGCTCATAAAATCACCTTTTCTCCCAAAATGCCAGGAACAATCCAGGGTATCCATTTTAATCAGTTCTTTTTTTAAGAATTATTAGTAACTTTGCAGTGGTATATTTCACAGGTATCCTTTTTATAATTAAAATCTTGTTTTCCTCTCAAATCCTCTTTCCAGCAAGCAGCCTGTTGCCTGAAGTTTTAATCCTTCATTACTAGTTAAAACAAAATCACCAATTAGGCACATGAACACGTCTGTATTAATCTCATTAAGGTGATGGCACCAAATAAATTGGAACTATTTTTGTGCTTTTACTGTGTTCCTATGGCTTTATCAGGCCCTGTGGTCATATACAAAGACCTCGAAGCTTAGTCATTTAGAGTCATTCGGTTGTGGACTGAATGTGGCATTACCATCTATGGCTGAAAATTGCTTTCAGCTTTTAAACTGCACTGACTAGTCTGTAGTTAATCTTAGATCATTCACTCGCAAAATTAAATGAGCCAGAACGGTGGTCTTTTTTTTTTTTTTATAAAATAATACATCACAAAACACTTATTTGCCCTGCCCAAAAGAGAGATCAAATTCATTTAAAATCCCATAAACCAGAGGTGTGAATTTTTAATTTTATTTAGTAGCAGAGAAATAGAGGGTAAGCTATCTTTCTATAGCACATCATTGCTATAAATTTACATATGGAACATGGTTTGATGCTTAACCAACCTTTAATCTACCTTTGATGTATACTTTTACTTCAATGTGGTCATGTGACATCCTTATTAATGCAAATGTAAAAAAGACTGTTTTGGATCTCTGATATAATTAGCCATAAACCATGTTAAAAAAAGAGAGAGAGAGTGTGCCTACTTGAGTCACTGGAGTTGCATATAAAGTTCACAGTTATCATCACAGAAGAATAACCTTAAGAAACTATGTTTAAAATTTTTACTTCATCCATTCTTATATTTTCTGCCCAAGTAACTATTGAAGACCATTTTTCTATACGAGTGATAGTCAACTAAGATTTGATTGCTAAATAATTCGTTTTATAGGAGTAAAACACTTTAATATTCGTAGGATTTTTATCCTGCTTCTTGTAAAAGTAAAATCACATTGAAAGAAAAGTGCTAACTGAGGCAAAAGGGGAAATGTAATACTTCTTATCCTGATTAGCATATATTTCAATCATTTCAAATACACTGTCTTTTAAATGAATGTGCATTTTCTTGTGGTTGGTTCCCTCCTTTCTTACTGCCCTACCCCACATTGTGTGTCAAATGTCTATGTTTTGATTTTGGCGGCCACTAATGTTAGGGTCCAAAAAACTTGAGCCACTGCAAATGAGATGAAGGTCACCTCATAATGCCAGATGGAGGGAAAAAGTTTGGATATTTGAGGTGCTGACCCAGTGAGTACCCTGGTGGATGACAGAATGCTAAGGTTAGATATTGGAAAATAAGGTTCATGCTACTCTGTCACTGGGGCCGGTGCCGGCTGCTTGCTTGACAGAGAAGGTGGTATGTGGTCTGGACCTCAAGAAAAAGGAAGTCAGCCACCCAGATCAAAAATTACCCTGTTGACCATCCAAAAAAATGATTCTGACATCAGCTTAGCGAGACAAGAAGAAAATGATTTTTTAAAAAAAGTTAAGATTGTACTTTATTCTAGGATAGTCTAGGGAAATTCACAGATCGATCACAATATGATGAACGGAAATTCCTGAACTAAGAATACAATTGCCAAAACCACATTTTTACTACGTGTTGCAAGTGCACATGACTCAAGTTGTGCCATTCTGAAAGCTAATCATTGTTTTTAAAAATATAGTGTTATAAGAATAAGTACTATAAAATAAAATGCATTTCTATTGACTGTTCTCTTTAAACAAAAGCAAATTGACTGAAATTGATAGAAGCCATTCATTGGTTATGAAATTATTTTCCCAGCTATGAACATGTCTTTCTGTTTAACTTGTAATAACTTAGAAAAAAGGTTTCAGTGACCAAAACAGCATACTCATTTTTATTATCCTGTCTTAAAAACTTTCTTGAGACTCCTTGACCTGATTCTAATATAACTGCGTTCCTTAAATCTTATTATATTGCTACTTTAAAACAGATATTGGGTTTATATTTTTCAAAAAATTTTAATGATTTAAAAGGATCCCAATCTATTCAAGATTTGTCCCTTTTCTGAGACTATAGATGAAGCAAAAGATACATACATATATATATATATATTATCAAATATCAGGTGACCATTCTAAATACTGCACAGTATTAGTTTTTCCATCTCAAGAAAAATATCTGCATATTGTTGTTTATTCTGTAAAATATTCCTTTTTTTAATAGCCTGAACCAAATAATTTCTCATTTTTACAGCCTTCACTTCACTTTTCTCACAGTGAATAAATTGCAACTTATTTCCATGAAATTCACAGATGACACAGATCTTTATTTTGCATAAAGGCATAAAGAAGTGTCTAATATCTTCAATATTCATCTGCTAAGTGGACATTTGCATTGGGTTAGAACGGAAAAAGAGCCCCAACCCTCCCGCAGTGACAGCTGTACAAAGGGATGACATCTGACAGCTGTGACAGTGCTGAAGGGAAACTCAGATGACTTGCAGCATCCATGATCCAATTACAGCACACATCCCTCTGACAGACCCAGCAGCTTGACTCCAGCGTTTGGAAGGACAGTATTGATCTCTTGTCAGAAACCAGTTGCCTGCCTGCAATTGTGCGCTGCTGAACTTTGAAAAGCTATAGTACCCTCTTAAATGATAGGGGCAGTCAGGTTATAGTATTCAGGTACAAAGAGAGGTGCAAAGGGTATCTGCTAAATGCTCTAAACTTGAACAAATCATAACAATATGACAGTCCAATCATACTGAAGGAGCCCAGCTGATCTAGCTGGCTACTGTCTGTGCTAATGGAAAGACAGCTCTTTGTGTTTAGTGGGATGATCTTACTTGATGAAAAGGCCACTGCAATTAGTGCATGCTGGTTGGCTGTGCTGGGTGACAGCAGCATGGATGGTATAATGGCAGCTGCCAATAACCCTAACTTCAAGAAAACAGACAATTAGGACTTTGATCCTAACGCTGTTAGTCCTTTACTCCAGACCTCTGCTCCGCTTTTACTGTAAACCTCACAAGGGCAATGTGGTACAACCTCACCAAACAGAACAACTTGGTCAAGGGGTCAGTTGCCTTTCTCCTCTTGACTTGTGTACCTGCCTTCCTTTAGGAGAGAGAAAGAGAGAGGGGGGTGGGAGAGAGACTTACGCAAAATGTAACAAACATAAATATCTCCTTTCAACTATAGTTTAAAAGAAGCTAATATATGAGCATAAATGCTTTAAGATGCAAAAATTTTAAATACATTTTAAAAATAGGGTGGTAAAAACAGGATGCTAAACTTTAAAAAAAGAGCTTTCTAATGGCAAGTGAGCTCATGTTTTAAGACACATGTAGGACTGACTATTAAGAAATTAGTATAAAATAAATAGGATACGAGGATGTAATGTATAGCACAGGGAATATCACCAATTTCTATAATAACTTTATATGGAGTATAATCTATAAAAATATTAAATCACTATGTTATACACCTGAAACTAATATTTAAATATTGTAAGTCAACTATACTTCAATAAAAAAAGAAATTACTAAAATAATTAAAAGTTATCTCCAGTTTTTATTATTTTAGAGTTGGATGAAGATAGATGAAACATTCTGAAGACTCAGCATACACAAAACTTATAATGCAGATTATTTTAGTGTTTCTCATCAAGTGCAGCTCCAGAACACTTAGTAAAGCACTTAGGTAGCAGTGAAACAAGTTAAATTAAATACTGGAGCACACATACACACACAAATTATACCAGTATAGGCAAATCTATAATTAGAAAACTTAAGTTTAGTGCTCACTTCAGCAGCACATATGCTAAACTTGGACATATACAGAGGAGATTAACATGGCCCCTGTGCAAAGATGACACCCAAATTTGGGAAGGATTCCATATTTTTAAATGAATATTCTTTCTTTCTTTATTTATTTTTTAATTTATGTATTTATTTTTGGCTCTGTTGGGTCTGTTGCCGTGCGAGGCTTTCTCTAGTTGTGGCGAGCAGGGGCTACTCTTTGTTGCAGAGTGCAGGCTTCTAGTTGTGGTGGCTTCTCTTGTTGCGGAGCACAGGCTCTAGGTGCACGGGCTTCAGTAGTTGTGGCTCACGGGCCCTAGAGCGCAGGCTCAGTAGCTGTGGCACACGGGCTTAGTTGCTCTGTGGCATGTGGGATCTTCCTGGACCAGGGCTCGAACCCGTGTCCCCTGCATTGGCAGGCGGATTCTTAACCACTGCGCCAGCAGGGAAGCCCTGAATATTATTTTTATACCTCAAATTTAGACTGTTTCTTAACTTTGAAAGTTTTTTCTGTAATTGTGGATCAGGTAGTATTATTAATTCTAGGTAAGTAGGTACTGTAAATCAAAACCCAGAGGAAATATTATTGTTCAAATTTCATTAAATTGCAAGGATTTAAAAAAATGAAAAAAAATTAAGTCTGTATCAGTCTCAGATTCTTTCTAATGGAACAAATATAATGGCAAAACTGGAAAACTAACCTTATATAAAACATTTTATATTTCAAATAAGGTATGGAAACTAGAGTTTTGAAAATGAACAGAGAACTAGAGAACAAAAGATGAAAAAACAAACTTTGGGAGAGCTTTAAAGCAGAGAAAAACTGAGATATAATAGTATCTAAGATAAATGAAGACAAAGGACCAATGTGCTTCAGCAGTACAAATACTTAATTATATCCAAAATACTCCTGTTCACTCGTATATACATTAATGCTAATTAAAACACATGAGATCACCCTAATATAAATTGAATAACACAAAATTAGTGAGCATGGAGAAACATTCTCTTCTTGATAGAAGTATAAATTGTAGCAGTCTTTCTTAAGATTAATTCAGAAATATGTATCCAAATTCCATATTACTTTAATTAGAAACATTCTTCACAAAGAATTGTATGAAAGAACATTCATTGAAGTATTACTTATAATGGGAAAAAAATTTTAAAACAACCTAACTACCCAGTAGGAGGGGATTAACTATATCATGATAAAATAGAATAACATACAGCCAATTAAAAGAATGAAGTGGATTTATATAAGTTAATATGAATTTTTCCAAGATGTAAACATAGTATTATCTTACATGTATAAAAGTATACACAAAACAAACATATGTGTATATGTGTCTGTGTATTTGTACTTATTTGAATATGTATAAGATATTTATATCTACCTATATATGCTTCATGTATATTAACATTTCTAGAAGTACAAACAAGAAACTGTTAATAATGGTTATCTATCATGAACTAGAGATAGTAAGAAGGCTCACTTTTAATTTACATTTCCTTACAGTATCTGCATATATATTACTTTATAATTTTTTTAAAACTAGTTAATTAAATTTTTTGTGTTAATAACCTCTTGCTACTTATATAAAACTAGCCATGACAGTTCTTCATGTAGATGGGAGACACAACAAGAAGAAAAAAAGGCACATTTCCTAAAAGATATGCATGTTTAGAGATTTAAAATTATAAAGATAGAACCTAAACAATTTGTACTCTTCATTCCTTTAGTAAACATTATTAGACACCCATTGTTAGATTTAGGCTAGTTGGGGAACATGAAGAGTAATAAATAGTGTGCCTGCCCATAAGAATCTATGGTCTAGTTGAGAAGATTTAAAAAATAATAGTACAGTGAAAAACGCTGAGCATTAATGGTAGGCAAAAGTGGTTTAGAGTACAACAGGTGGAGACATCTCGGCCATAGGATGTCAAGGAGCCATTCCTAGAGGAGACTAGATTTAAGTCTCAGATGATGAATGTGGTCAGCCAAGTGAAGGAAACTCATGGGCAGCAGGATTTGAAGTGCAAGAACCGCATGGGCAAAAGAAAAAGGGAGCATGTAGGCAGTCCATCATGACGATTTCTTAAAAACAAAAAGATAAATGGTGAGAGATAAATCTGGAAAGGAGAGTAGATATCTCAAAGGAAAAAAAGGGTACTTTCTGATCAAAAAGACCTGAAAATTTTCCAAATTTTTTCATTCATTAAAATAGTATAGAGATGCAGTTGTCCAAATACACTGAAAAATAAGAATTACCTGGACTTCAGGTTAAAAAAAAGATTCTTGGGGTCCAAAACAAATTCATCAAATTTAACTGATAACCTACAGGTATAATAAGTATCCTGGTGACAGTTATTATCTGACAAGTTTAGAAAATTTCGGTAGGTTAGAATATCCATGATGCTGTTTATCTTTAGCCAAAACTTGACCCACTGAGAAAAAACAAACAGATCAAATCGAAAACTTCATCTTTGAATTTATTTCTACAGTGACAAATGTTAAATGAAATATATGACAATCTTAATTCCACCAAGAGCCTATTAACGAGATAATTATTTACTTCCTTGGCAAGTCAAACAATTATATTTCCTTGGAAGCATCTAGTAGAACAGAGAAGGTCCACATCCTCTATTTACCTGACTTTTCAGTACAATTTATTACTAATTCAAAGTGTAAGATAATATGAACTAATATTAGTTTTACCTCCTTAACTAAACAGATGAATAACTTCACCAATAATAATTGACTATATTTTAATGGTATGTGTTTCCTGTAAGTCTGGAAATACAGACCTCTTAAGGCTAAACCACAGCAAAGAAAAAGAAAATATATTTCTAGTATCTTTACAGCCCTCAAGATGGTGAGCTTATTGGTTTGAGTATTATACTTCTGTGGTCTAATTCTAGGCATTGGTCTCCTTGTGGATCATTTAACATTGTTCTGCTCCATTGCAAAAGAATGTGCTCTTAAACCTGTCTCTCTCTCAAATACCTGTCATTGGTTAGAAGAAAGTGAGGGAAGAGTATGGACAGTTTCATAGAAAAATATACAACTATTCAATTTAATTAAACTCAACTCAATTCAATTTAACAAAAACTTAAAAATCTCTATGCCAGGAATGCAAAACCATGAACCATGAACTGGAGTTCAAAGGTGTTAGAGCTTGTTAGCAGAGATAAATATGTCAAGAGAAATAATAATTTAATGTTGTGAACACAACAGAAATATATCCAAGGCACAGGACAGTGAGGATCACTGATGGGAAAGTAGGAAGGAAGAGCATATTTATGAACTTAAGATAATTCTAAATAATAAATAAGAGTTCAGCATTTTTAGAGGGTATTGGCAGAGGTGAATTCTGAGCAGAGAGAGTAGCATGTCCAAAAGTGCATGGAAGTGTGCATGTCAGAAAACTATAGCATTTAGTATTGATGGAATGTATGTTTTGAGGAGGAGAAGGAGAGACTCAGTCCTACTGAGTCTTTTTTCAAATTTAGAGGTACAAGCACAGCAACATTATGGTGACAGTGCCGTGTCTGTAACAATGGATACTGAACTTGGGAAGCTCTTAAGGAGGTTGAAATAGGTCAATAACATCCCCCAGCTTTTGGTTCTCTTCTTAATCTAAATGGTTTTGTAGGGATACAAATCTGCTATGGTAACCTGAAGACAGTGCATGTAACCACATAGATCAATAGGCAATGCTTGACCAAGTTTTGGTGAAATGCTTGACCAAGTCTTGGTGATATGCCCTGCAAATAATGATACATGGCTATTGCATGCAGTTTCTTATCTATATTTTTATGGGAGAGTCTCATCCTTATTCCTCATTGTAGTATCATGCAGGTCTACCTTGCCCCATTTTAAGGTATAGCTCCAGGTTTCTCTGTGAGTCTATAAAATTGCTATGTAATATACTTTGTGGATTCATTTGGGCTCCTTGTTTTCTCATTGGCTGAATCTATGTAAGTGTGGCAAGGAAACATGGCAGCTGCCACCATGGTATAGTTTATGGGCTGCTTGATCACTTTACAGATTTAATAGTCCTAAACTCCACGGGAAATACTGCTCCCCCTTGAGGGAGAAATTATGCTTGGAGACACAACTAACAGTAATCTTCAACTAATGTGTATAAAATAGTTTCTATACAGTGAGCATATAAACATTCTATTTTATAGTATGTTAAATCTTACCATAGAAACCATACTATAGAGTAGTGTGAGATTTAAATAACATTTAACATATTAACATCTACTGGACACTTATATGTGCCAGCCACTATTCTGAGAGTTTTATACACACAATCTATTTTACTCCTCACACCAATTGCTTTATTAGTTCTAATTTATAATACATATAAGGAACTTGGGGTTTGGAGAATTTAAATAACTTCCCCACAGTTAGTGCAGAGCTAGATTGAGCCAGAGCCAAAGTTGAAATAGAGGCAGTCCAATTCCAACGCTCTCATTTTTTTTTTTTTTTTTTTTTTTGCGGTACGCAGGCCTCTCACTGTTAGGGCTTCTCCCGTTGCGTAGCATAGGCTCCGGACGCGCAGGCTCAGCGGCCATGGCTCACGGGCCCAGCCGCTCCGCGGCATGTGGGATCTTCCCGGACCGGGGCACGAACCTGCGTCCCCTGCATCGGCAGGCGGACTCTCAACCACTGCGCCACCAGGGAAGCCCCAATGCTCTCATTTTTAACTACAGTTTTATTCAGCCTCCCCACTAAGTGGTCACACCGAGTCTGATTTGTGCACACATCAGCCTTTCTTATTGTGGATTCTTATGCCAAACAAAATTGGTCACTCTGTGTGATCAACTATTTTCTCAGAAACACCACTTTCCCTAGTAACAGTCACTTAACCATTAGAGTAATCTTTCCTACCAAGTTTAGTTTATGTGCTAATATAAAAGGCATCAACACCCTACCCCTAATCCCATGCTCATCTTCTACGTGACGTTTAAACATTTTAATAGGAACATATTCTAAATTGAATTATTTAGGAAAAGATTCTGGTCATTTAAACATATCACACTATTTAAAACAGATATAGACCCTATCCTTAAAGGGAACATGGTAATGAGTGATCCCTAGTAATGGATATCCGACCTGTCCAAAATTCAAGATCAAATATTCACTTATGTTGCCACATATGTACTTCTTGAAGATTGTTTACTATTTGCTGTGCTCTGTTACCTGCTTTCAGCTTTTCAAGAACAAAATTCCAAGGAAAGCTTTCCTTACAATGTCCTTTGCATAGTAAAGCCTTGGTAGAAATGGCTACACTTCTCATCTCTAGCCTTTTTTTAAGTTCTCAATTTGATTAGATTTGCGTTATGCAATCATCCTTGTTTGAAATGACCTTGTATTTCCCATCCACACAGAATTCCATGAAAGTCAAGCAAAAGAAAATACAAATGAAAGGAAAACATTTTCAGAATTAGTTTAATGTCTTATAATATCTACTGGCATTTTGATTTAATTAATGCTTATTTTTTTGTTTGTTTGCTTTTTAAAGCTTATTACTGTTGTTTTTTAGTAAAATATTCTTTTAACCTATGGCTATATACTATGTTTTCCAAGCTATTAAGAATTTTCCTAACTAAATATAAGACAAAATTTGCTGAGAAAACTTCAGTATAGAATTGTGTTTTTCAATAAAGCAGAATAGAACATTTGGCCCCAAAAAAGTATTGGCAGAATTTACCAATAAAGAGATTTGAAAAATAGTGAGAGATGAATACTTATCAATGACAAGTCTAAAAAGTAATATATATATTTTAGATGGAACAGTTTATTATGTATATGAAAGACATGAAATAATTGTTTAAATTCTTGACTATCAAGAAATAAAAGAAATAACAATGAAGAATTGTGAGTCAGAGTCACATGAAAAGCATCACTCTATATTTTCTGTTGACTTTTGCAATTCTTTGTCTATGTCATTTTTATAAATACTCATATCTGAAAATTCATAAAGGAGCACACACAGGATGATATTTTGCTACTGTCCACCTCAGCTTTAGAGTTAATGCATAAAGTCATACTAATTTAAATGAATATAACAAATATCTTAGTGCTTTGAAAACTGACAGAATTAGTTTTACATATTTTTACTCATTTGTTTCAATTTATGAACTGCAACCCATGGCCTCTGAGTACATGTGCATGATAAAATTATCAGAAAACAAATTATAAATAGCAATCAGTGACCTCTTTCTTAGCCACTGAACTTTATCAATGGCCTGACCCAAGATCTCAGGCCTGAAGGTCAATCAACTTGTACTCTATCAGTTCACAAGGCAAAGAAATTTCTAAATACAATCCCCTACATGAAGAAGTGCCAACCTCTAGTTTGATGAAGCTGAGATTCACTGATTGTTGTCTGTAGTAGTTATATAGCAAATTTTAATTGTGAAAATATAACAGCAAAATTTACTACAGTGATCTTATGGAAACCAGTTTATGCACTTAATTCATCTTTTTCTAAATCAATTTATACCAATAAATACAATTTGATAATTTAGAATTTCCAGTCTGAAAATGTTTGTTTCAAGAAATATAGTTTCATTTTAATAAGGGTCCATGTTGACAGAATTAATGTGATAGCAATTGACCTGAAAACTATAACAAATTATGAATTTTTCATAAAAATTACATTTTCCACATTTCAATATAGAGACTAGAATTCTGAGAAAACACTAAACAGTTACTTAAAATTTTGTAGTAAAAGGAAATACTTGCTTTTTATCTGTAATGTTTAAGATTGCATCTATTTTTTAATTATTTTCTTCCATGTGTTTATGATCTTCACAACACTTTGATGCTATTTAAAAAGTGTGAAGCACTTGTTAATCCAAGGCCTCACTCTCAAAGAACATTGAGAAAAAAAGAGGATAAGAAACCAGGGGCTGTGAGGGGAAGAAAGAACAGGAAGAGAGAATGAGAGAGTCAGAAAAAATTTCAAGTCCTTTAAAAACTTATTCAGGTGAAAGTGGAACACCTGAATTAGACCAAAGCAAATGAGGAAATTATGAAGAACTGAGAAAAAACTGAAGGTTTAAAAAGAGTACTACAAGTATTCAGAATGTGTACTATATGTAAAGAAAAATTTTGACACATTAAAGTCATTTCTTTTGGAATGGGCAATGAAAGAGAACCTATTCTACTGTATATAAAATAGATAAATAATAAGGACCTAATGTATAGCACAGGGAACTATACTCAATACTCTGTAATGGCCTATAGCGGAAAGGAATCTAAAAAAGAGTGGATATATGTATATGTATAACTGATTCACTTTGCTGTACACCTGAAACTAATACAACATTGTAAATCAACTATACTCTAATTTAAAAAAAAGAAAAAAAAGATAAACCATGTTTGTACATGGGGAGACAAAACACCCCAAAAGCCAATACAATACTGAAGGAGAAGAGCAATGCTGGAAGACTGATGCTACCCAACTTCAAGACTTACTATAACTCTACAGTAAGCAAAACAGTGTGGTATTGGCTAAAGAAGAGACAAATAGACCAATGAAACAGAATAGAGAGCCCAGAAATAGACTCAAATAAATACACTCAAATGATCTTTGAAAAAGGAGCAAAGGCAATACTGTTGTTGAACCCAAGTTCATGTACCTTATGCACAGTGAGGTCAAATAAACTGAAAAGTTGGAGTTTGGAGCAGAGAAAGGTTTATTGCAAGGGCCATGCAAGGAGAACAGGTGGCTCATGCTGAAAAGACCCAAACTCCCTGATGGTTTATGGGGAAGAGGTTTTATAGGCAAAGCATGAGGGGAGGTCTGCAGGGTGTGTGACCTTCCTCTGATTGGTTGGTGATAAGGTAACAGGATGGTGTTCCAGGTATTTCAATCATCAGCCTTTTGTTCTAACCAGTCTGAGTTCCACATGCTTGTGCTCAGCCTGAAGCTACTATCCTCCACCTGGGTAGGGGCCTTAGTTCCTGTAGAAGAACGCAGAGATATGTATCAAATTGTTATGTATATCCCTTGAGGAGGAACCAGGACCCTGACCCATCACCACTGCCCTATTGTTTCCTGATGGCCTTTCCTTTGTTTCTGTATTCCCTCACTCCTCTAGCAACTGTTTCAATCTGCCCTTTGGAACTCAGGAAAGGTCTAGGAGGCTGAAACCTTTTCCTACAAACAATAAATGGGGGACATGAAAGGGTTTTTGTGCCCAGGAAGGCCCCACAGGGTCCTGCTTGGTTTCAATGCAATGGAGCAAAGATAGTCTTTCAATAAATGGTGCTGGAACAACAAAACATTCACATGCAAAAAAATTGAATCTAGACAGACCTTATACCTGTTGTAAACATTAAACTCAAAACAGATCATAGACTTAAATGTCCAAAAGCAAAACTGTAAAACTCTTAGAAGATAACATAGGAGAAAACCTAGATAACTGGGTATGGTGATGATATTTTAGATATGACACCAAAAAACAATCCATCATAGAAATAACTGATAAGCTAAATTTCATTATAACTAAAAACTTCTGAGTATAACTAAAAACTCTGTGTAAGACCCTAGCAAGAGAATAAGAAACCAAACCACAGGTTGGAAATAATATTTGCAAAAAATATATCTGATAAAAGACAGATATATATATATATATATATATATTTCAAAATATACAAAAAAATTCTTAAAACTCAACAATAAGAAAACAACCCAATTAAAAAACAGGTCAAAGATCTTAACAGACACCTCACCAAGATGATATGCAGAAGGCAAATAAGCATATGAAAAGATGTTCCACATCACACGTCATCAGGGAAATGCAAATCAACAGTGAGATACCACTAAAGCCTATCAGAGTGGCCAAAATCCCAAACACTGAAAATACCAAGTACTGCTGAGGATATGGAACAACAGGAACTCTCACTCATTGCTAGTGGGAATGCAAATGGTACAGCCACTTTGGTAGACTGCTTGGCAGTTTGCTACAAAACTAAATATACTCTTACCATACAATCCAGCAATTGCACTCTGTGATATTTACCCAAAGGATTTTAAAACTTATGTCCACACAAAAACCTGCACATGAATGTTTATAGCAGCTTTGTTTATAATTACCAATGCTTGGAAGCAACTAATATGCCCTTCTGTAAATGCTGTAAGTGAATGGATCAATAAACTGTGGTACATCCAAAAAATGGAATATTATTCAGCACTAAAAATAAAAGAGCTGTCAAGTCATGAAAAGACATAGAGAAACTTTAAAAACATATTACTAAGTGAAAGAAGCCAATCTGAAAATACTAAATACCATAAGATTCCAACAACACGATATTCTGGAAAAGGCAAAGCTAAAGAGACAGTAAAAAGATCAGTGTAGGGAAACCTATCTGCAGTGTATTTAGTAATACAATACGGTACTATGGTACAGAAATGTTCAGAAATACTCAGCTTTGAAGTGACATCAAGGCCAGGGAACAATGTTACTATCCATTCCAACTTTTGTTAAAAATTAAGATACTTTATGAAGATTTTAGTGCAACTAACAAATCTGGAAGTGTCACATAACATTCTCTTTCCTCCTGATTTCATTATCCACTCTAGACAGTTAGATTGCTACTAATCCTTATAGTCAAGTGGTCTCTTTCATCTGGAATATATCCTATCTGCATGGAAATTTAATAGTATTTTTATCTAAGTCTGTATTTGTATAACACAGCTTTTATTTTCCAAAATTGAATACTTTATTCCTTCAGCTTATTGTTGAAAAATTGGAGAATGGATGGTACAGAACTCAGACTGAGGCACTTACAACTTCCTTAAGTTTGGTCACATTTCATCAAGAATTAATAAATTATGAACTAAGCCAATCTATCTTAATATGACTATTTAAAAGAAGCAATAGAGAGATATACTTTTATGTAAAAACAGTAAATCACAACATGGAAAAAAAAAAGCCTTCCAGAAGAATACATTAAATCCCAAGATAAGGAAACTTAAGATTTTTCTCATACCACATCTCACAAACATGACTTAAACTATTGACATTATCTGATTACAATGCCCTTACGGGTAAATTCTAATTGTTGACATTAAAATTAAAGGGAAAAAAGTTCTGAGGTAAGCAAAGTATAGCATTCTTGCTCCAGTATGTACTTTTCTTCTCCAAATTTGGGCATAATTGTCAAAGTAGCATGATAACTTGTCTCAAGAATCATTGTTCAGGCCCAAGAGTCATTAGAAAGGTTATGGATTTAAGTTTTGGCAAATGGACAAATTTGGAACCTTAGGATAGGATCCACAGGTAATCAATTTAATCCTTAAGGAATGAATATTTAGCAAAAAAGAAATGGACCCATTTATTCAGAAGATAATATTCCAAATATGTTTACTCCTTATTGAGGATTAGTTTCAAAACTGACCAGAGGGTTATTCCTTAAGAATGATATCTACTAACACCATTCTAAGATAGTTCTGTTCAAAAAACCACACAAATATTTTCCTGTAATCTTTTCTCTTTATTATAAAATAATAGTATTATAATATCAATATTGAATCTAAATATGACAATAACACCAATAAATCTGTAAACTTAGATTTTTAAAAATTCCCCTGATTTAAAGGATTGCTTCTTATTCAATTCAGGCTTCTCTCACCCCAAACATCCGTGATGATATAAAACCAACATAACAATTAGATATGTCTAAGAAATGCTCTTAGTACACTGAGAAGTCTAGTGAAGCTAGGATACAACCAAGACTGAGACCAGACCACCATACATGAATGAACACAAAGCAAAAATCTTTCACTTGGAGCAAAAATCTATACACTTACAATGACCTTTACTCTTCTTGAAAGAGGAAATAAAAATAGTTATTTTATCAGCAGGACTAAAGCTGAAATTATATATATAGAATTGGACAACTACTGCTGATTATTGTTCAATCATTACTAATTTACATCATTTAACTGAAAGCCAGCAATAAACTGAGCACTGTCAAAGTTTTACCTTAGTATACAAAAAGTTTTTGCATTAGTCATAATGTGGTCAAAACTATAAACAGATGGGGAAAATAAAAGCTATTGCCAAGGTGTTACCTCACTCCTTTAAAATTTTATCAGTTATCTATCGTGTAATAAAACACCTCATATTTAGTGGCTTAAAACATTAATAAATTGCTATCTTGCTATTCCTCACAAATCTGAAGGTTGGTTGTATAGTTCCTCTGCTGAATTTTCTGTCACTGTAGCGACTGCTGGGCTAGAATGTTCAGGATAACCTCACTAACTAATCTGGAGTTTGCTTCTGGTTCAGTTTTCCTGTATGTGGCCTCCCATTCTCTTCTAGGTTAGAATGGCTTTTTTTTTTTTTTTAAACATGGCAGCTGTAAGGCAACATTTCAAAGGGTGAAAGCAGAAGCTGCAAGACCTTTGGAGAGCTAGGCTGGGTAATTCACACAATGTGATTTCCACATTATATTAGTCAAAGACTAGACCAGATGGAAGAGACTGAAAATAGATCACATCTTTCCATGAGAACTGGCAAAATAGCATGAATCGGTCTTTTAATCTACCACAGAAGTGAATAAGGTTTTTTCATGAGTACATAATAGATAAGAATATCTTGGTTGATTGATGAAGATGAGAACCGTATAGTCTAGAAGGACAGCCATTTTTGCTTGCTCTCTCTTTGATTAGTGCATTTTAGATCATGCCTATTTTATAATAATGAAACTCTTCAATATGGCAAGCTGTTGAATATTCCTTCATATTCTTATGAAATTGAGACTATGGAAAATTGAGTAGAAAATGTTAAATCACTTAAAAAGATAATAAAATAACACAATATAAAGAAATATGTGAGAAATGGCTATATCTACAAATAAAATCATTTTTACATATTGCTTGGCAGCTTTAGAAAGTGTTTTTAAGTTTAAAACTATTTGATTTGATTTTCACAATAACTCCGTGAGGGAGAGAGAAAGGGTATCATTATTCCTATTTTACAGATCACGTTCAAATATTTAAGTGACTGTTCTGAATCCATATTCCTGGTAGGTGGCAGACACAGATATAGAATTCAGGTTTCCTAAATTTAATAATCAATCCATTACGTTCCAATACTAAGCAAAGTATATCTCTTTTGTCTAGTGAAAAATTACTTAGAATATGCATCTTTAGGATATTTCCTAGACTTTTCTTGCTTTTCTTACTGTTTTTGGCCATGCTTTATGCTTTTTATTTTAATTCTCTGTTATGAAAATAGAGCCTGAATTTTGTTTGATTAACCATTAGACTCATGCATAGTGGTGCATTCCCTGTGGGTGGTCATAACTGTCTAATAATTATGATAATGTTGAATATCAGAGGTCTATGGACAAAAACCAATAAGATTTTTAATTAATTCAAAATTAACTATACCATCTGTGTTATGCTTGAGTACTATATTTTAAAGATTAAGAAAAAATAATATATCCTTACCTAATTGCCAATTTCAAAATGAACATCTTAAAATAGACTTCATTTGCTTCAGAAATTTTGCACTTGATTTATATAAATAAATACAAATACTCTGAAAGAAATGATATCCTAACTGAAATATTGATCATAGAATATTTCATCACCTATTAAACAAAAAAATATGTATCAAGACTATAAATTTGGTGTTGCCTATTTTAACATTTAATCAAGTTAGTATCAACTATGATTTTAAAGCTCTGATTTGTAACTCGATATTAAAAATTAATTCAAGGAAAATGTACCAAAGACTATTAAATTATAATATACTTTAAAAAACTAACAAATCACATCAGGAGCTTCTTTATAATTTCAGAATTCAAACTTGTATGTAATTTAGTTTTTAGATAACAGTTAAGACTAAAATATGCTGAATACTCAAGAGTGAAGAAAATCCCTATTTGCCACTTTTGACCATGAATATTGCTGCTAATAACTGAATTATAAACTGCTAAAAGTATCTGTATCCCTGTTCACTCTTTAAAAAATTTATTAAACAAAATGATTAATGGGAAGTTAGACAAACATCAACATATGAAACAAATAAAGGGTTTTATTATAATGTGAAGTATGGTAATGAAATCCCTATATTGTGTAGGAGTGTAAAGAAAATATTATACATGACTTGACTTCAGCACATTTGAAAATTAAAAACTAAAATTTTGACATAGTGAAAATTTTCAAGCAAATTTACATTACCTGCTCTTATGCAAAATCCACTTCTTTATTAGTATAAGTGTTTGGCCAGTAGTTAAGCAACAGATTACCACCATAATGCAATTCTCATAAGTTTAGAAAATGGGAAACTGTCTATCAACATGTTACAAAGTATTTGTCTTCAAGAAATAATACTTTCTCAGAAAAGTTAAGTGAAAGGAATGAACAATGGTAAATCATGTAATAAATTAGATGATGCAAAGGTAGAATTCAAGAAGAATATAATTGAGCAGGAAAAAAAGTGTTATATGACATAAGAAGAAGTATAACAATGTGTACCTTTATGAAGTAATGACATAGCAATGAATTGTATAACCAAAAGAAAAGTGAGAGAAAAGGAGAAAGAAAATTAAAAATACAGTACAGATAAAAATACAAAAAAACACAACCAGAATAGAAAATTTAAGAATCTCTCCATCCAAAAGAACAAGTAACAAAAATAAAAATGATGATAAGGACTTAATTTAAAAAAATAAGTGGTATGAATATACTTGTATATGTATATCAAATCATTTGCCTCAAAAACAGAATATAAGATGCCTTTCATATATTTGTCGAGTAGGTATTGATTCAGTTATGGCAGAGTTGCTACTGTCAAACAGGCTTTTTACAGATGACAATTATAAACTCTGCATGAAATGTAAAGAATAACTATTTAAAGACACTGAAGAGTGACCAAATGTAGGTAGAAATAGGAGAAGAGGCTGACCCTTGAAAGAAGGGTGCTATACTATGTAGGACCTAAATTTATACAACTTTTCACATTGAGAATATTTTATAGTCCCCGCAGTACAGGGCAGCTAAAACTCAAGTAAAAAGTCACAGTCCTTGGTCTTACGGAAGCAGAGGATAACATTTAGGATTCTCTAAATGGATGGAAAATGAAGGAAGAAATCCCAAGGAGGAGACAGCTACAGAAGGAGAAGCCATAAAAGCTGCATTTAAACGCCACCTAAATCCATGTTTTACCCCTAACCTGTACATGCGTGAGGAAGATTTCAAGGTGAAATGCCATAGCTGTAAAGCTGAAAACTGAGCAGAGGTTTCACCTTCTTTCAAGTAGGTGAGAATTGAGTTTGAGTTCAGCCAAGTTAACTACATAATAGTTAAGAAATAATATACTTCAAAAGATAAAGTAGAGAGAGTCTACAACATATTATCTAAAATGCCCAGTAATCAATAAAAAATTACCAGGAAAAAAAACTAAAAATAAAAATTACTAGATGTGCAAATATACACAATATTGACATATCTCTAGTCTGACTAACAATGAAAAAAGAGAAAAAGCAATATTACCATTATCATTAATGAAAAAGGAGGACTTCACTACAAACTCAAACAGATACTCATTTCAAGGATAAGTATTACAAACAATGTTTTGCCCGTAATTTTGACAACTGAGTAAAAAGACCAATTCCTTGAAAGACACAAACAAAACTCACTCAAAAAGAAACAGTTACCTAAATAATTCTCTATGTATTTATTAAATACATTTCTGTTTTAAAACCATCCAACAAAAAACTTCAAGCCCAGATGGTCTACTGACAAATTTTACCAGACAATTAAGGAAAAAAATACCAATTCTACACAATCTTTTCTAGAAAACTGAGGAAAAAGATCTTCAAAAATTATTTTATGAATCCAATATACTCCCATCTCTGATATCAACACTAGACAAAGACTTTGCAGGAAAAGAAAAAAATAGCCCACTATTACTAAAAAACATGGATGGAAATATCAACAAAACATTAGCAAATCAAATTCACCAATACATAAAAACTATAATATATTATAACCAAGTAGTTTATTCCAAGAATGCAAGGCTGATTCACCATTCAAATATCACTCAATGTAATTCACCATATTAATAGACTAAACACACACACAAACAGACACACACACGAATGTGGTCAATTGATTTTTGACAGAAGTGTAAAGGAAATTCAATGGATAAAAATACCTTTGAATGAAATAGGGCTGGACAAATTGGATATCTCTATGGGGAAAAAATGATCTCAATCTGTAACTCTTACCCTATACAAAATGAATTTAAAAATGTGTCATAGAGGCAAATATAAAACATTTAACTAGAAATATTTTAGAAGAAATATTTGGAGAAAACCTTCATATTCTTTGTTACGAAAAAAGTTCTTATATATGACACCAGAAACAATATCCATTAAAAAATGTTAAATTGGACTTTATCAAAAATAAAAAGGATGCTCAGCAACGGATCCACTAATATACTATTAATAAAAAGACAATTTACAGACTAACAGAATATATTTCCAATCACATATCTGATAAAGGACTTGAGTCCAAACTACACAAATTATTCAGGATTCAGTAATGAAAAAAAACAATCTTATTAGAAATGGAAAAAATATTTGAAAAGACACTACATTAAAGAAAATATATAGACAGCAAATAAACACAAGAAAGATGGTTAACATCAATAGTCAGTCATTAGGATAATGCACTTTTCATATAGAAATTGATAAGCTGATTCTAACATTCATATGGGAAATGAAAAAAATAAAGTGACCAAAACAATAATAGAGAAAAAAGAGCAAAGTAAGAGACACACTATCTGGCTGTAAGTCTTAATGTAAACCTACAATAATCAAGAAATTTCTACATAGAATCCAGAGATAGCCCAATATTGATATAGTCAATTGATTTTTGACAAAGGTGCTAAAGGACTCCAAAGGGGGTATAAATTATTTTCAAAACTGTGTCTGAACAACTGGATATCCATATGGAAACAAAAAATAAACTTCAACTCCTACCTCAGACAATGCTTAAAAATAAATTTGGGGTAGTACAAACTTAGCTTAAGTAAACAACCAAAAAAAAAAATTTCTTGAATAGAGCATAGGAAAATATTTTCAGGGATGGGCAAAAATTTATTAGAAAAGACACAGAAACAATATCTCTAAAAGGAAAAAGTAGATAAATTAGAATTTATCAAAATGTTAACTTTTTAAATCAAAAGACACTAAAAAAATGTACTAAGCATATGTCTGATTAAAGATTTGTATCCAGATTATACATAGTTAAAAACAAAAACAAAAACCTGCATCTCAATGATAGAGTTAAAAATAAAAGACAAAATATTTTAATAGAACCTTACAGAAGACATATGACTAGACAACAAGCACATGAAGGGGTAACTGGCATTAATAGTAAATCAGAGAAGCAAAAATTATAAACATGAGGTTCTAAATCTCACCAACTACAATTGATAATATTTAAAAAGATAACACCAACTGCAATCAAGGATGTGGGGCAACTGGAATGCTCATAAAATGATAATGAGAATGTAAACTAGAACAATAAGTTACAGAAAAGTTTGGCAGTTTCTTATAAAATTGAACATACACCTATGATATAATCTATATAATTCCATTCCTAGATATTTATCCAAGAGAAATAAAAATGTGTTCACAAAAGGTTTTATACTAGAATAGCTGTAGAAACTTTGTTCATAAGAGCCAAAAATTGGAAATTGTTTAAATGTTCACCAACAGGAGAATGGATAAGCCGATTATGGAATATGCATGAAAAAAAATCACAAAATTAGCTTGGAATGAGAGGGTAACAACTGGAAAGGAACCTGAGAAAAGTCTCTGAAGTAATAAAAATATTCTATCTCTTGATAGGGATGGAATTACATGAGCATTTGATTGTGAAAAAACTAATTGAACTGAATGTTCTAGATTTATGTATTCTACAAAGAGAACAGTAAATAAAGATCAAATTCCTTTTTGTAGTCATAAGAATTAGTAATTTTGAAACTACCTGTATGGTCTAGGCTTGAGCAAATGAGTAAACATATTGACAGTAATGAAAGCCCAGTTTCTCACTTTTAGAAATTTAAAATATCAGTATGAACTCATGGTTTTTAGGAAAGAGAGAAAAAATAAATGGATAGATGTGAAAATGTTACTATATATGTCATATTCCTACAAAGAGGGCCTAGAAGCAATGACATGGGTATCAATGAGCACACCTATCACCCTGATCTTCGTGTCTAAACACCATTTTCCACTAAAGGTTATCAGGTGTTTTTGGAGAAAAAGTTGATTACAGAGCTGGGATATGAAAATGAATAATAAGTCTGAAATGTCTTGTACTGTCTTTAATAAGGAGGTATTAAAAATGGGAACAATCAAGAGGACACAGGTGCCAGATTTGCCCATTGAACAAATCTGATATAAATTGTGCATCAAAACTGAATAATGATATTAATGGAATACAATCTATTGCATAGAGTAAAATTCCATGAGCCATACTAATGTAAATAAATAAATACATAAATAGATGACTATAGTTTATCAAGCATTCATAGTTGTTTTTAGTGGGAGGTATCTATTTAATCATATTGGTGAAAATGGAATTTCTTACAAACCATTATGAATATCTAAAACATATACCACTGTGCTTACACATAGTATGAACTTAAATATTTGTGGAGTCTAGGAATAAAATACAGTAAGAAAAGCAAATGATATTGCATTCATTGAATGGTGTTATTTTCAACACAATAGCTATTAGACATTTTATAATAAATGTTGAAACAATTTATCCAAACTACATGTTTTTACTCATCTTTTGAGTAACAAATTACCTAGTCAACCCTATTAAAAACCACACCTCCAAGCAGCATTCTTCCCTTCCTGATGATTTCCATGATAGAGTTCCCAAATATTTCACAAGGGAATCTCATACAGAGAAAATGAGACACACACGCTGCCAGAAATGGGACACCAGGGAGCTTACTGGGATATTAATACATGTGAGTTACAGTAAATTAAACTAAATGAAGAGCTGTCGCATAAGGCATTGTGTCTACTGATTGCAATATGAACTATTCTGAATGAACGGCAACTATCACCTATTCACTCAGCATCAAACGAGGAAATAGGTAATATTTGCTTCTAGTTGCAGTGTAAAGAACAAAATCTGAGTGTTTTTTTGTAATTTAGCTCTTGTTATACTCTCAAACACTGAATATGCCTTATATGCATTATTTTCATTTTAAAGATTAGGTCCCCAAAATTGTATCGCAGTCTCATAATTTTGTTAACCTAGATGCTTAAGAAATGGCATTTGTAAAATTTCAATTTGTGATGATTATTTTTTCTTTATAATCCTTTTATTCTTCCTGATTCATGTATTTTTCTAATAATCATATGTTTCTGTTAATTAAAATATATTGGACTTTAAAATGCACTTTCAGAAAAATAAATAACGAAAAGCCAGCCACTAAGGCAAGTTTGTTAACCTGGTTATCCAATGCCAGCTACACTGAGACACTAAATCTAAGCCTTAGCTGAGCTTTTTCTCACTGGTAACAGACATTTTACAATTCACTGTAAAGAAGTAATTGGTTTCATCTGCTAATCTTGATGTCCATATCACTGTTTTACCTTTAATCTGAATACCTTACTCTGTACAAGATTTGTTATGTTAGATACCATATTTGGGAAACAAAAGTAAATAGCTCAATGTATGTGCCATTTGAAACCTTACAGCTTCTCATGCCTTATTGCTATATCCTCATAAAATACAAGCATGAAATAATGGGAAGTTCCTTGGATTTCCCAATGAGTTAAATTCCCAGACAAAACAAATTTGGTAAAGCAAACTCCTTAGTATTAACAAATTAAGCAAATATTATTATCTCTTTGGGCCTCAGTTTTTCTCACTTTTAAACAAGATAATCCCAAGAGTTCATTGTATATTTAAGTGTGAAATGCTTATTTAAGTAAAATGAAAATAAAGATAAGAGAAATGAGAATAAAAATATATATGAGTTTTCCAACTAAGAAGTCAAAAATGATATACTTCCCCTGTTATATAGGATAAGGATATCCTCAGATTATAGGAAGGGATGCATTTCCTAAAACACATAAACCGTATGCCAGTCACCCATATTTGGCTACCTGCATATCTCAGCCAACCAGCTACACATCTGGAGTTTCCAGCTCTAATGACATTTCCAGACTTGGATGAAACTCTGTACCAAGGAACATGGTACAGAGCTGCTCTCCAAGTGATGATGCAATCTTTAAGTATGAGGAAGTTAATACCTAGCGGGATAAATTTTAACCCATAGATTAAAGAGACAAGTGGGAACCTGGGAGATAAATCCCCCTTCCTTACTATATTACCCTGCTAGGGCTGCTATAACAGCGTACCACAGATTGGGTGGTTTAAACAGCAGAAGTTTATTTTCTCACAGTCCTGGAGGCTGGAAGCCCAAGATCAAGGTGTCAGCAAGTTTGGTATCTCCTGAGGCTTCTCTCCTTTGTTTTTGGACAACATTTTTTTCCCTGTGTCCTCACATGGCCTTTCTTCTGTGCATACACACCACTGGAGTCTCTTCCTCTTCTTATAAGGACACTATTCCTATCAGATTAGGGTCACACCCTTATGACCTCATTTAAACTTAATTACTTCCTTAAAGGCCCTATCACCAAATATAGTCATATTGGTGTTAGGGCTTCAACATAAGAATTTTGCTCCAGAGGAATCCTGTGTGCTGAGTGAGCATATCTATTGAGCTCTTTCTCTTTGAGGCTTGTCATGAAGCAATACTCATCTTTGTAACATATGAATTAGCATCAGTTTATTTTTCCTACCTCAGTTTCCTTTTCCTTCACTCTTTCCCCTTTAGTCCTTCTCTCAGGCTATATTTTCTAGAGCATCTATGGCATTGCTAGATAAATTGTATATTTGTGTATATCTTTCTCATGATCTTTTAGCTCAAGCAGACAAAATTAATTCATAACCTTCAGAAGATTCAAATAACAGAGTTAACTTATACTCAACCTTGTACTAAAGAAGTAGAAAACACATTCTTTTCACCCAAAGTTAATAGAAGAGAAGAAAATTATAAAGATCAGAGTAGAAATAAAAGAAATAGAGACTAAAAATAATAGAAAAGATCAATGAAACTAAGAGCTGGTACTTTGAAAAGATAACAAAATTGATAAACCATTAGCCAGACTCATCAAGAAAAAAGAGAGAGGGTCCAAACAGATAAAATTAGAAATGAAAAAGAAATTTCAACTGACACCACAGAAATACAAAGTATCATAAGAGATTACTATGAACAACTACATACCAATAAAATGGACAACTCAGGAGAAATGGACAAATTCCTAGAAATGTACAATCTCCCAAGGCTGAACCAGGAAGAAATAGAAAATATGAACAGACCGATTACCAGTAATGAAATTAAATCAGCGATAATAATAGTAATAATAAACCCTCAACAAACGAAAGTCCAGGATCAGATGGCTTCACAGATGAATTCTACCAGACATTCAGAGAATAGTTAACAACTATTCTCAAACTATTCCCAAAAATTACAAAGGAAGGAAAGCTTCTGAACTTATTCCACAAAGTCAGCAGTACCCTAATACCAAAATCAGACAAAGATATCACACAAAAAAAGAAAATTACAGGCCAATATAGATAGATAAATAGATAAATGCAAAAATGCTCAACAAAATATCAGTAAACTGAATTCAACAATGCGTTAAAAGGATTATATGCCATGATCAAGTGGTATTTATCATAGGGATGCAAGGAAGGTTCAGTATCCTCAAATCAATGAATTTGATACACCACATTAACAAATTGAGGAATAAAAATCATATGATCATCTCAATAGATGCAGAAGAAGCTTTTAACAAAATTAAACATCCATTTATGATAAAAAAAAACTCTCCACAAAGTGGGTATAGTGGTAACATACATCAATATAATAAAGGTCGTATATGATAAGCTCACAGCTATCATCATATTCAATGGTGAAAAGGTGACAGCTTTTTGATTTAAAAAAATTTTGTTTTCAAGGCTACATACAAATTTTCAACTTAATTCAAAAGACCCAATATCATATAGACCCCATTATCTGACAATTAATTTGGAAGTAAACAATAAGAAACTACACTAAAAATACTAAAATATAAGGTTCACAAAATCAAAGAAATGTGCCTGTTTTTTTCACTGATGTACTCCAAGGACCTAGAATATGTGGCATACAGTTAATATCCAATCTTTCAAGTGAATAAATGAAACAACAGTTATTTGTTTTAAAATCTGTACCTAGAAAATTCAACACACACTCAAAACATTCATGAGCTAAATGAAACACAGCTATATAAAACTGAAGAAAATGAAAGCACTTTGTAGCAAATCTTGTAGGATGTCCTAATGTTCTTTAAAGGAAAATGTGTATCTTAATTGTTTTTAAAAGTATCAGGAAAGCCTAAAAATTAATAAATTATCAATTCAAGAAGATAAAAAAGAAACTAAAACCTAAATACAAATAAATAATAAAAGATTTAAAGATGATCAAATAGAGCACACTTTGAAAAATTAAGAATAAACAATTTTGTAGTGTTTATATTGAAAAAATAACAGATATGGGAAAAATTACAAACAAATGAGTATATCAAATTTTTTATATTGTTTTTATTAGGTATATAAATTTTTGCAATTAATGTGTTTCTTGTTCACAAGAACATTTATTTTTATTAAATACCTCCTTTTATCCTTTTTATAACCTACTTAAATAATTGTGTATTGAGAAATATTTAGTCTAATATTAGAATTGCTACATCTTCAAAATTTTATTTAGCATCAACCTAACATAACTTTTGACATTCCATTATTTTCAAACTTTTCACTTTCATATAGTATTTTTATGTTTTTAATTCAAGTGAGAATTGTTTCATCTTAAAGAAATATAACTCATTCAATTTACTTTGATTATTGATGCATTTAATTTTATTTCTGTCATTACATTAAAAAGTTTTCTTTACCTTTCTTCTTTTTTATTAATGATGGACTTTAATTTTAGAAGAGTTTTATATTAACATAAATATTGAGAAAATATTCAAAGAATTCCAATATACTTCCTCCACCCTCACACAGAGTTCTATTATTAACATCTTCCATTACTTAGTATGGTACATTTTCCTTGTTCAGAAGTCTCTTTTTTTCTGAAATTACCATAGTTATTCTAACTTTCTTTTGATTAGCATCATCATGGCATATCTTGTACCATCCCTTTACTTTTAATCTGTTTCTTGTACACAACATATAGTTGGGTCTTGTTTTTAAGACAGCCCATCTCTGTCTTTACATTGGTGTATTTAGACCATTTACATTTAAAGTAATTATTGATATAATTAGATTAATATCTATCATGTTTATAACTTTTTAAATTTCTTTCACCTGTTCTTTTTTTTGCTTTCCTGTCTCCCCTGGTTTTCACTGATTCTGTTTTATATGATTCTGTTTTCTCCCCTTTCTTAGCATATCAATTATACTTGTTAAAAAAAAATTTTGGCAGTTGCCCTAGAGTGTGCAATATACATGTAAAGGTATATTAAACTAAGTCTACTTTTAAATAATACTACCACTTCACAAGCAGTACAGGTACCTTATAACAGAGTATTCTTAACTTCTCCCTCCCGCCATTTATAACATTTCAATCATTTATTTTACTTATCGACCTGCTATCTTCACAAAATACATTGCTATTATTTTACTTTGAAAAAACAATTATATACAGTTGGCCCTTGCACAACAAAGGTTTGAACCATGCAGATCCACTTATAACATGAATTTTTAAAATAAATATAGTACCTGTATTTTTGTTTTACAGATTTTTAAGTGTGGGGAAACTTTTGTGTTCAAGTAGAGATCACAATAGGTGGAATAAAAAGAACTAGGATTTGAGTTTGGGCTCTATCCAAATTGTGTCAGATTTCTGCCTTTGGGTGAATCACTTATCAATTCCTTTGCTTTTGAGGCAGAGGTAGCAGTACTTGAATTTTCACCAGCTTGAAGGGTTGGCAACTCTACCCCCCCCAAGGTTTTCAAGGGCCAATTGTATTAGATCAACTAAAAATAAGAAAATTACAGGTATATTTTACCTTTATGTATTAATTCTCCAACACTTTCCCTTTCTTTACGTAAATCCAAGTTTCTGAACTATATTATTATAAATTTATTTATTTATTTATTTTTGGCTGCATTGGGTCTTCACTGCTGCACGCTGTGCGCGGGCTTTCTCTAGTTGCTGCGAGCCGGGCCACTCTTTGTTGCAGTGCGTGGGCTTCTCATTTGGTGGCCTCTCTTGCTGTGGAGCATGGGCTCTAGGCGCGCGGGCCTCAGTAGTTGTGGCAAGTGGGCTCAGTAGTTGTGGCTTGTGGGCTCTAGAGCACAGGCTCAGTAGTTGTGGCGCACAGGCCTTGCTGCTCCATGGCATGTGGGACCCTCCCGGACCAGGGCTCAAACCCATGTCCCCTGCATTGGCAGGCGGACTCCTAACCACTGTGCCACCAGGGAAGCCCTGAACTATATTATTTTCCTTATTTCTGAAAAACTGCTTTTAATATTGTTTTGCAGGCAGTGAGTTCCCACAGTTTTCTGTTTGTCTGATAAAGTCCTTATTGCTCCCTCACTTATGAAGAATAACTGCTCTGGATATAGAATTCTAAGTTGGTAAGTTTTTTTTAATACTTTATTTCACTTCATTCTATTCTGACTTGCATGATTTCTAAAGATAAATATATTTCTTATTTTTTCTCCAAGAAAAGTTGTTAATTTTCAGTTTGCTAAACTTACTTTTTGTTGTAATTACAGAATGGTGAATTCCAAGCTCTTTACATTTAGGACCTGAAACCAGAAGTCCCTGAAGCTAGTTTTGGATTTTTCTGTTTTGTTTGTTTTGTTTTTAATAAGAAACTACTATGGATTAGGAGCTCTGGTCTGAAGGGCTGTTGCGAGGTCTGTGAACACGGCACCCTGTGAGAAACTGAAGCTAGACTACACAAAAAGGAAAAAAAAGAAGTCCACAGGAAGAAAAGAGAATATGAAGAATTAAAATTCTTGCTGCCTCTGAATATTATTGGCCCTTGGTAGACTACAGAAAACTCCAATTTGGTTAAGGAATAAACCTCCGTGTGGCTGATAGGGTCTTGGTGCTTAGACTGGGTGTCAGGCCTGTGCCTCTGATGTGGGAGAGCTGAGTTCAGAACATTGGACCACCAGGGACCTCCCAGCCCCACATAATAAAACTCTGATGGAGCTCTCCAGGAGACCTCCGTCTCAATGCTAAGACCCAGCTCCACTCAATGACCAGCAAGCTTCAGTGCTGGACACCCCATGCCAAACAACTAGGAAGACAGAAACACAACCCTACCCATTAGCAGAGAAGCTGACTAAAATCATAAGAAGTTCAGACACCCCAAAACACACCACCAGACACAGTCTTGCTTACCAGAAAGACAAGATCCAGCCTCACCCAAAAGAACACAGGCACCAGTCCCCTCCTCCAGGAAGCCTACACAACTAACTGAACCAACCTTATCTCCTGGGGGCAGACACCAAAAACAAAGGGAAATATGAACCTGAAGCCTGTGAAAAGGAGACCTCAAACACAGTAAGTTAAGCAAAATGAGAAGACAGAAAAATACACAGCAGATGAAAGAGCAAGATAAAAACCCACCAGACCAAACAAATGAAGAGGAAATAGGCAGTCTACCTGAAAAAGAATTCAGAGTAATGATAGTAAAGATGATCCAAAATCTTGGAAATAGAATGGACAAAATACAAGAAACGTCTAAGAAGGGCCTAGAACAACTAAAGAGCAAATCAACAAGGATAAACAACACAGCAAATGAAATTAAAAATTCTCTAGAAGGAATCAACATCAGAATAACTGAGGCAGAAGAACGAATAAGTGACCTGGAAGATGAAATAGTGGAAATAACTACCACGGAGCAGAATAAAGAAAAAGAATAAAAAGAATAAAGGACAGTCTCAGAGACCTCTGGGACAACATTAAATGCACCAACATCTGAATTATAAGGGTGTCAGAAGAAGAAGAGAAAAAGAAAGTGTCTGAGAAAATATCTGAAGAGATTATACTTGACAACTTCCCTAATATAGGAAAGGAAATAGTCAATCAAGTCCAGGAACCACAGAGAGTCCCATACAGGATAAATCCAATGACAAAAACGTCAAGACACATGTTAATCAAACTATCAAAAAAAAAATACAAAGAAAAAATATTAAAAGCAGCAAGGGAAAAGCAACAAATAACATAGAAGGGAATTCCCAAAAGGTTAACAGCTGATCTTTCAGCAGAAACTCTGCAAGTCAGAAGGGAATGGCAGGACATATTTAAAGTGATGAAAGGGGAAAACTTACAACCAAGATTACTCTACCCTGCAAGGATCTCATTCAAATTTGATGGAGAAATTAAAACCTTTACAGACAAGCAAAATCTCAGAGTATTCAGCACCACCAAACCAGCTTTACAACAAATGCTAAAGGAACTTCTCTAGGCAGGAAACAGAAGAGAGGGAAAACACCTACAGTAACAAACCCAAAACAATTAAGAAATGGAAATAGGAACATACATATTGATGCTTACCTTAAATGTAAATGGGTTAGATGCTCCAACCAAAAGACACAGTCTGGCTCAATGGAAAAAAAAAAAAAACACCTGTATATATGCTGGCTACAGGAGACCCACTTCAGACCTAGGGACACATATAGACTGAGGGGATGGAAAAACATAGATTCAATGCAAATGGAAATCAAAAGAAAACTGGAGTAGCAATTCTCGTATCAGACAAAATAGACTTTAAAATAAAGACTATTACAAGAGACAAAGAAGGACACTACATAACGATCTAGGGATCAATCCAAGAAGATATAACAATTGTAAATACTTATGCACCCAACATAGGAGCACCTTAATACAAAGGCAAATGCTAAGAGCAATAAAAGGGGAAACTGAGAGTAACACAATAATAGTATGGGACTTTAATATCCCACTTTCACCAATAGACAGATCAACCAAAATAAAAATAAATAAGGAAACACAAGCTTTAAATGACACATTAAAAAAGATGGACTTAATTGATATTTATAGGACATTCCATCCAAAAACAACAGAATACACTTTCTTCTCAAGTGCTCATGGAACATTCTCCAGGACAGATCATGTCTTGGGTCACAAATCAAGTCTTGGTAAATTAAAGAAAATTTAAATCATATCAAGTGTGTTTTCCTACCACAACGCTATGAGATTAGAGAAAAAAACTAAAATATGCAAACACATGGAGTTTAAACAATACGCTCCTAAATAACAAAGAGCTCACTGAAGAAATCAAAGAGGAAATCAAAAGATACCTAGAAACAAATGACAATGAAAACACGACAACCCAAAACCTATGGGATGCAGCAAAAACAGTTCTAAGAGGAAAGTTTAAAGCAATACAATACTACCTCAAGACAAGAAACATGTCAAATAAACACCTAACCTTACACCTAAGCAATTAGAGAAAGAAGAACAAAAAATCCCCAAAGATAGCAGCAGGAGAGAAAGCATAAAGATCAGATCAGTAATAAATGAAAATGAAATGAAGGAAACAATAGCAAAGATCAATAAAACTAAAGGCTGGTTCTTTGAGAAGATAAAATTGATAAACCATGAGCCAGAATCATCAAGAAAAAAGGGAGAAGGCTCAAATCAACAGAATTAGAAATGAAAAAGGGGAAGTAACAACTGACACTGCAGAAATACAAAGGATCATGAGAGATTACTACCAGCAACTATATGCCAATAAAATGGACAACCTGGAAGAAATGGACAAATCCTTAGAAGAGCACAACCTTCTGAGATTGAACCAGGAAGAAATAGAAAATATAAACAGACCCATCACAAGCACTGAAATTGAAACTGTGATTAAAAATCTTCCAACAAATAAAACCCCAGGACCAGATGGATTCACAGGCAAATTCTATTATTAGAGAAGAGCTAACACCTATCCTTCTCAAACTTTTCCAAATTATAGCAGAGGAAGGAACACTCCCAAACTCATTCTACGAGGCTACCATCACCCTGATACCAAAACCAGACAAAGATGTCACAAAGAAAGAAAACTACAGGCCAACATCACTGATGAACATAGATGCAAAAATCCTCAACAAAATACTAGCAAACAGAATCCAACAGCACATTAAAATTATCATACACCATGATCAAGTGTGATTTATCCCAGGAATGCAAGGATTCTTCAATATACATAAATCAATCAATGTGATAAACCATATTAATAAACTGAAGGATAAAAACCATGTGATAATCTCAATAGATGCAGAAAAAGCTTTTCACAAAATTGCACACCAATTTATGATAAAAACCCTCTAGAAAGTAGGCATAGAGGGAACTTACCTCAACATAATAAAGGCCATATATGACAACCCACAGCCAACATCGTGCTCAATGGTGAAAAACTGAAACCATTTCACTAAGATCAAGAACAAGACAAGGTTGGCCACTCTCACCACTATTATTCAACATAGTTTTGGACATTTTTGCCAAAGCAATCAGAGACAAAAAAGAAAAAAAAGGAATCAAAATCGGAATTGAAGAAGTAAAACTGTCACTGTTTGCAGATGACATGATACTACACATAGAGAATCCTAAAGATGTAACCAGAAAACTACTAGAGCTAATCAATCAATTTGGTAAAGTAGCAGGGTACAAAATTAATGCACAGAAATCTCTTGCATTCCTATACACTAATGATGATAAATCTGAAAGAGAAATTAAGGAAACACACCCATTTACCATTGCAACAAAAAGAATATAATACCTGGGAATAAACCTTCCTAAGGAGACAAAAGACCTATATGCAGAAAACTATAAGACACTGATGAAAGAAATTAAAGATGATAGCAACAGATGGAGAGATATACCATGTTCTTGGATTGGAAGAATCAACATTGTGAAAATGACTCTACTACCCAAAGCAATCTACAGATTCAATGCAATCCCTATCAAACTACCAATGGCATTTTTCACAGAACTAGAACAAAAAATTTCACAATTTGTGTGGAAACACAAAAGACCCCGAATAGCCAAAGAAATCTTGAGAAAGGAAAATGGAGCTGGATGAATCAGGCTCCCTGACTTCAGACTATACTACAAAGCTACAGTAATCACGAGAGTATGGTACTGGCACAAAAAGAGAAATATAGATCAATGAAAGAGAATAAAGCCCAGAGATAAACTCACTCCCATATGGTCACCTTATCTTTGATAAAGGAGACAAGAATATACAATGGAGAAAAGACAGCCTCTCCTATAAGTGGTGTTGGGAAAACTGAACAGCTACATGTAAAAGAATGAAATTAGAACACTCCCTAACACCATACACGAAAATAAACTCAAAATAGACTAAAGACTTAAATGTAAGGCCAGACACTATAAAATTCTTAGAGGAAAACATAAGCAGAACACTCTATGACATAAATCACAGCAAGATCCTTTTTGACCCACCTCCTAGAGAAATGGAAATGAAAACAAAAATAAACAAATTGGACCTAATGAAACTTAAAAGCTTTTGCACAGCAAAGGAAACCATAAACAAGATGAAAAGACAGCCCTCAGAATGGGAGAAAATATTTGCAAACGAAGCAACTGACAAAGGATTAATCTTCAAAATATATAAATAGCTCATGCAGCTCAGTATCAAAAAAACAAACAACCCAATCCAAAAATGGGCAGAAGACCTAAATAGACGTTTCTGCAAAGAAGACATAAATGTTGCCAACAAACACATGAGAGGATGTTCAACATCACTAACCATTGGAGAAATGCAAATCAAAACTGCAATGAGGGATCACCTCACACTGGTCAAAATGGCCATCATCAAAAAATCTACAAACCATAAACGCCAGAGAGGGTATGGAGAAAAGGGAACCCTCTTGCACTATTGGTGGGAATGTAAATTGGTAGAGCCACTATGGAGAACAGTATGGAGGTTCCTTAAGAAACTAAAAATAGAACTACCATATGACCTAGCAATCCACTCCTGGGCATATATCCTGAGAAAACCATAATTCAAAAAGTGTCATGTAGCACAATGTTCACTGCAGCACTATTTACAATAGCCAGGACATGGAAACAATCTAAGTGTCCATCATCGGATGAATGGATAAAGAAGATGTGGCGCATATATACAATGGAATATTACTCAGCCATAAAAATAAATGAAATTGAGTTATTTGTAGTGAGGTGGATGGACCTAGAGTCTGTCATACAGAGTGAAGTAACTCAGAAAGAGAAAAACAAATACCGTATGCTACCACATATATATGGACTTGAAAAAAAAAAAAAAGGGTTCTGAAGAACCTAGGGGCAAGACAGGAATAAAGACTCAGTCATAGAGAATGGACTTAAGGACATGGGGAGGGGGAAGGGTAAGCTGGAACGAAGTGAGAAAGTGGCACTGACATATATACACTACCAAATATAAAATAGATAACTAGTGGGAAGCAGCCACATAGCACAGGGTGATCAGCGTGGTGCTTTTTGACCACCTAGAAGGGTGGGAGAGTAGTGTGGGAGCAAGACACAAGAGGGAGAGGATATGGGCATATATGTATACGTATAGCTCATTCACTTTGTTATACAGCAAAAAGTAATACAACAATGTAAAGCAATTATACTCCAATAAAGTTGTTAAAACAAAAAAGGAAAGCACTGTGAACAATTCCACGAAGATAAATTTGAAAACTTACAAGTAATAGATATTTTTCTAGAAGTATATAAATTGCAAAAAATCGAATTACAAAGAAATAGGAAATATAATTTAAATTATCCTAATAAATTTATTATCCTAATAAATTTAGTTAGTGATTTGAACTTCCCCACAAAAAGACACTAGGAACTAAGGCTTTTACAGGTAAATTTTATAATACTTTTAAAAAAATAAAGAATTCTTAGGTACGAAACATTTGTATAGAACAAAAAGAAAAAAATTCCTACTAGAAATATAGGAAAAGAAATGAAACTTCTTAACCTAGTAGCATTTATTTTACAGAAACCTACAGCAAGCACACTAGAGAATGGTGAAACTTAGAAACATTTTTGTTAAAGTCAGACGCCAGATAATGATGCCACACATTACCAGTCAGATTCAGTGTTTTACTGATATTCCTATTTAGGTAATAAGACAAGAAAAATAAATATAAGATAGATACCTCCTTTCTTTCATTCCTTATTGTCATTGACAGAATTCAGTTCCTTTATTTTGCAGGATAAAGTCTCCATTTTCTTGCTGGCTGGCAGCCAGGAATAGCTCACAGATCCAAAAGGTCTCTGCAAGGCCCCCTCTATCTCAGCAACACAGAATCTCCCTTACATCAACACTTTTCAAACTTCCAATCTCTTATTCTCTTCTGCTGACAGCCTCAGAAAACTTTCTGCTTTGAAAGAGCTCGTGTGATTCAGTCAGGTCTATGGGGATAATCTCATTAACTTAATGTCAACAGATTAATAACCTCAATTATGTCTGCAAAATCCCTTTTTCTATACAACAGAATAATGACAGTAACACCACCATGGGGTGGAGATCATGAGGGTCATCTTAGAATTCTGCCAACCATACTACTCATACCACTGTCAACCATGTTAGACTGATACTTAGTGAAAGCAAAATGTTCATTATTGTTTCACTAAAATATTTTAGTTGTAGAAATAATGAATTCATGAATGAGCTGACAACATATTCACTCACAAAAGCCTCGTAACTTAATTCTGGTTTTACTTACATATCATCACATCACATGTGATTGGATTTTAGAAGCATTATCAATAGTTAACTTTGTTACACTTCCCTAAGTTGTAATTGTTGGTGAAAATGATCTTTTTAACTCAACTTCTAAAAAAAATTATTTCTGTGAAATGAAGCCACTTACCTAAGGATTTGCTTCAATTGCATAAAAGAAGTGTATCTAGGTACAAAATATAATTATCAATGTTTGTTTAATCCTTATCCAATTATCAATGTTCAGAAAGGAAGGATTAAAAGGAGTAAACAACTTACCAGTAGTTTATTACATCCTGAAGTAGAATTGATACGTTGTATAATTGTGTCTTCAGACTGAACAAGGATATCAAATTCTTCTTTAAGATAGATATCTTTCCATTCTGGGATGATCTGAGAAAATGCATTGGGTATACACCCATAAACTAGACATAAAGTGGCAATATTCTTGATCCTTGTGAGCTCCTTGAAAATAAGAAAGGTTTCTTTGAATTCTTTTTTCCTTCAGCCATCAGTGCCTAGAACACAGTCAACTGATCAGAGTACTCCAATGGTAATTCCACCATTGTCACAAACCATTGGCTCTGGCCCAGTTTATAGACATATTATCTTAGAACCATGCAGTGACTTTTAAATATTAGAATCAGGTGTCAACACTTTTTACATTAGGAGATTTTATATTTTTTAAACAAATATAGATGCCTGACTTATTCTGAAACACAGAACCCACATTCCCATATACAACCTATCCTCTGAAAGTGCTCCAGTTCAGCTGGGGCAAGCACTCTCCAGTTTAGCACAGTGTACAACCAGCTTGGTTTGCTTATTTACATTACATACCTGGATCCAATGGGATTTTAAGTTTTCTATCATTTCTTCTCTCTAAATGTTGTTTTCATGATGTGTTTCAGATATGCTAGTCTCAATGAATGCTCTAAGGAAGAAAAATAAAGCAATACGCTTAAGGTTATTAAATAAAGAAACTCGACTAAACACATTTTTGAAACACCATTGGCTGCAGAGCACTTTAATAAATAATTCTTATTAATATATAACAGAGCTCACAATTTATGGTACATAGTATATATTTATATTATTCTTTGCTGTTCTTACCCACTGAAAAGAATATGACACCTCTTGTCATAGCCAGGCTCCTCTAGCTTATGGCAAAATTTACATGCTAAAATTTTGGGCAGAGGGAAAGGAGGAGAAAGATTTACAATCCCAGGGCAACAAGAATAAGGAGAAAAGGAAAGTAAAACAGAGAAAGAGGAAAAACTAATCCAATGTGGTACTTGAACTAGTAAATCAAAGCTTTACAAGAAAACTTAGGTCAATGCTCAGTAACATGAGATATTACTGCAATGGCCATATGGAATCATCATGCTTCATAACAGCCATTACTTGTTCCTTCCTGTCTCCTGTCTCTCACTGGTCAAAATTCCATTTTTTTTTTTTTTATGTTGGTTACCTATCTCCTCCAAGTAGCCATTAGTAAAGATATATATACCACAGTAGGATGCTTCACCAGAGTCCGACAGCAGTGAGAAGTTCCAGAACCTTCAGGGTCTGGTTGGGTTGGATCTACAAGCCAGAACTGCTGCTGTTTTCTCTATAACAGGCACAATTTAGGTCTTGTTGGAGATCTACACTTACCCAGGGTCAGGCTGATACAGCCAAAAATGTTAGGAAATGAGTCACTGGCAATGGCACCCGAGAATCTTCACTAGGCAAACAGCTCAGAAAGCAAATAGAACGAAGCAAATTGGGAGGATAGATACTTCAAGGTTGATATACTTTCTATCACGTAATGCTTAATTCTGAAAAGCTAACACAGCAGGAAAAAAGCAACAACCTTAGAGGAACTGTGATTCAGTTTTCCCTGTTGCAAGGATCTTCTACAATTAGGTATTTGAAACCATTTTCCTTTAAGGTTTTTTTTCTTTTCACAGTTTACTAATTTCCTTTACATACTAGAAATTTCTCTAGTTGTATGTAAAGTGACATGACTTTTCCAGCTTTTATCTTTGTTCCCACTAAGGCTCTGGCATTGCTGCTTTTCAGCTTGTTGCGTGACCTAGATGGGTGGGATGGAGGTGAGGGAGGGAAGTTCAAGAGGGAGGGGATATATGTATACATACAGCTGATTCACTTCGTTGTACAGCAGAAACTAATACCACATTGTAAAGCAACTCTACCCCAACTAAAAAAAAAAAAAAAAAGGTTGGCTTGTGTTTATCCTGCTCCACACAAAGTGTGTTCTTCAAATTGAAGACTGATATTTTTCTTTGATTCCTGATGTCCAGCTTTATACAAGTTACTCAATTTACTTCCACAAATACACCAAACCAGGGCTACTGGATCTTTCTCTCAGTATAGACATTGTAGCCTAGACTTAAAAAGATCCAGAAGGAAAACCTCCCAAGAGGTTTCTAACTTTAACATATTCAAATCTCTTCCTTTTAGGCCCCCCTTCTCTTTAGGCATTCTGGAATTTCCTTTTCTGAGATTCAAGATCAGCTAAGTATTTACATTTTTCTACTTGTCTACATACATAGATGGTCAACATATTCTGACCCTTCCTCATCAGTTTGACTAGTCTACTGATTCAAAATTGTATGCTTCCTTTCTTATTTTCTCTCCAAAGGAATTTCAGTTTGGGAATAAAATTTTTGTTGAAATGGAGAGAAACTCTGGAAATTTGTTTTCCTTTCTTTACTACATTTTCAGCATGGATGAAGCAGCAAAAAGATGTATATTTATACCATCTCTCCATTCTCCCACACCCACTTTTAACAGTAAATCAAATAAATCTACATACCACCCTGTGAGTCAATCCAGGTGTTATGCTCCATCTATAGTCCCATCTAGTAACATGTCCTCTCCTTTCATACCCCCAAAGCCCTTAATGTCTATGAAATGTCTTTACCACAGAGACTTTTAGTACTCATCATTAGCAATAATAACAATATGTGAGATTAGTAGTACTGGGGGTAGGGGTGGGAAAGAAGCAAATTTATGCTTATTTCTAGGGACATCTGGAAGGCTGGTAAGGACTCTTAGTCAAAAAGTAAGACTGAGATAACACTAGCTAGTAATTTATAATATTCCTTTTAAAGCTTGAAACTCCAGGGGAGGCACCAGCTTCTCTCCATTCTTTCAGGATGTATAAATGGATGTTTTGTACTTGGTGTAAATGGTTACCAAGCATGGTTTTAGCTGTATGATCAGTGGGCAAAAAGCCCTCTCTGGAATTGGGTGCTTGGGTTCCCTTGAAATTGAGCCACCTCACACAAATCTGGGTGTTTCATAATCTGAACCTGAAGCATGTCCTTTGAGGCTGAAAAGGATCCCAGAGGGCTCTACCTGGAAGTTTTTGGACCTTTCTGTGATTGCGCGTTCTTTCATTCTCCTGTTGTGCTGTATACTTCACTTTTCTTACAGGCTTACATGAGTTCACTCTGTGGAGTCTTTTGAGTCCTTTCAATTAACCAACCAGTGTAAATTGATGGAAGTCTCAATAATACATGTAAAACATCACTCTATTCAGTGTAGGTATTATTTTTGTTTTTGTTTTTTTGTTTTGTTTTTTTTCTGCGGTACGCAGGCCTCTCACTGCCGTGGCCTCTCCCGCCGTGGAGCACAGGCTCTGGATGCGCAGGCACAGCAGCCATGGCCCACGGGCCCAGCTGCTCTGCGGCATGCGGGATCCTCCTGGACCGGGACACGAACCCGTGTCCTCTGCATCAGCAGGCGGACTCTCAACCACTGCGTCACCAGGGAAGCCCCAGTGTAGGTATTTTAAAAGGGGTGTAACTCTACCTCATTTCACAGATAGAGAAATGAAACCAGAGAAGTCATATGGTATGTTCAGTATACCACAACAAATTTCAAACTATCATATTAGTTAAAAAAAAAAATGTATAAGAGAATGCTCACTGAGTTAAGAATAATAAGAATTAGGGTTTTACTTCAGCTCTGCTATCAGCAAGTTATGCCACCAGAAAAAAACTGCTTAATCATCATAGTCCTCATATGGTAAACTGAAGTAATGACACAGCCTGTATCTGTCTCAGTGTGACTGAGCAAAAACAGAAGCATTTTTACAATAGATGGGCAACCATCTCTCTTTCAAGATGACAGATGGTAAAAGCTGTTCAGAATCAGATGATGATAACTGATCAAGATGTTACAGAACAAAGTACATAACTCCTAATGAGAAGCAAGGATGGGGGGGGGATATTTTGATGCAGAATTTTTGAGTATTAAAGAGAAGATGAGAAAATTTTATGAGAAAAAATGAGTTTTTCAACACGAAATCAAGATAATATTTATTGATACTTTCAATTATTTTAAAAAAAGGAGTGAAAGGAAGTGGTAGGCTAAGGAATTAGAATATACAAATTAAGAAGACAAAATTGAGAAGCTACAAATAAACTGAAGAGTTTTATTTTTGAGAAATTGAAATTTTAAAAAAATTTAACTAAAAGAGTGAGGAAGATTGTGTCAGAATAAGAAATCTAATCTGAGGAGGAAAAAAAGATTCAGAAGCTATCACAGAAATGAATATGATTAAGCTGTTTGAAAATAATTTACTGATTTTGAATGAATTGATACTGTTTTCAATACATTAAAGATAGAGGTGAATTGAATAACATAAATGAAAAACAGAAATGGACAACACAAATGACATTTTAAATAAACATATGTATGCGTATACACACACACACACACACACACATATATATAGAGAGAGAAGATAGAAGACAATGAAGGCCATTCTCATGAATGAACCCCAAAGAAAATATATTTCTTTTGAAGATTTCTTACTATAAACATCAATCTGTAAGAAAAGGAGCACTGTGCTGATAATTAGTGAAAAAAGTCAACTGTTTGCTACAAATAGAAACTTGAGAAGGAAATTTTCTAAGTGTAAATCATAAAAAACTTTTTGATAAAAGCAACCATGATTTTTCTTTTAAAATTATTTAAATAGCACCTACTATTAAGTAAGAACAAAGAGCTGATACTAGTTTTATTACTATATTTGTAGCAAAACAGTAGCAGGAGGTTACTAAGTATCAAAATTGGATACAATGTCACAACTAAAAAATTAGCAAAGGCCTAGAACTGGAATCACCACTGTACTATAATTAATTGCCTACTATTTGGGGGAACAAATAAATATGTGTACAGAATTATTTTATATGTATTAAATTAAATTAACTACAAGTGTGGTTTACAGATTAGTGGAAAAGGTGCAGTCATATATTTATGATATTTTTGTTATTGTTAAATTTATTGTTGCAAAGAACACTTGTAAAATTACATTTACCCACTCTATTTCCTTAGGTTGAAATACAAGTATAAATTACTTCATTAAAGATGTAGGAACATTTTTTTTTTTTTTGCGGTACGCGGGCCTCTCACTGTCGTGGCCTCTCCCGTTGTGGAGCACAGGCTCTGGATGCGCAGGCTCAGTGGCCATGGCTCACGGGCCTAGCCGCTCCGCGGCATGTGGGATCTTCCCAGACCGGGGTACGAACCCGCGTCCCCTGCATCGGCAGGTGGACTCTCAACCACTGTGCCACCAGGGAAGCCCTATAGGAACATTTTTAGTGTTTTAATATAAACTGGCATACACATTGACCATAAACAGTTCAATACATGGTTTTTCCTTGCTCAATATAGAAGCATGATTTAGAAATCTAAATTGAACACCACTTTATATTTCTTTCAGCAACGGATTAAGTTCATCTAACAGGTTGTCAACAGGTCCTAAGGTATTCAGGTTTTTTAGTTTGCCCTGCTTTTTTTTTTTTTTTTTTTCTGGTATGCAGGCCTCTCACTGCTGTGGCCTCTCCCGCTGCGGAGCACAGGCTCCAGACGCGCAGGCTCAGCGGCCATGGCTTATGGGCCCAGTCGCTCTGCGGCATGTGGGATCTTCCGGGACCGGGGCACGAACCCACGTCCCCTGCATCGGCAGGCGGACTCTCAACCACTGCGCCACCAGGGAAGCCCGGTTTGCCCTGCTTTTATGTGGGAAGTCCAAATTTGAAAATTTCCACTAGATTTTACAACATCCCTTTACATCTTTGTAATTTAGTCATTTTGCCTTACAATGCCATACAATGGGCTATTACATTCCTTGGTGAAATGTAAAATTTAAAGAGATATTAAACCCAAATAACTTCACTGCCTATAAGAGAAATGACAGGGAAATACTGTCGTAGATCATGTTGTTTTATGGCACTTGTGATTAAGCTCATATATATGTTGGATGCTAAAGATCTGGTAATGTGTACACATTCTCAAATTTTTAGAGAGAAAGGAGAATTAAAATAAATTGTATGGTAAAAATAAAGTTGTAGGTGGTATCAACTCTTAAACTTGGCTGTGCTTCAAATGTTGATAAGAGAACTCTTTGAACTTTAGAATGTATTTTATGTAGATAATTTTATAATTGTAGTTAAGACCAGGATGTCCTGAAGTAAATTATTTCAACCAAAACTGGACTAGTTTATAAATCCTGTAGTACTGGTTTGAAATCTGGACATTACGTACAGGAAAGGGTAAGAGGGGAATAAAAGGATGCCTAGATACCATTCTAAGAAAGAAATTAAAATGTGTAAAATATTTTTGGTACATATATACCTATGCTGCACCACTTTTCACTTCGAAGTATCATTTTCTTTATGTTCTCAAGTACCTAATAGGCTCATGTTGCAATTTCTCAGTGCTATCACATGTGACCTAAAATTACCTACCTCACCTTTCCTTCATATTTGGAAACTACTTTTCCCAGAGCAGCTAGTCTCAATTATCTATTAGATGTAAGTTGATCTTATTAAACTAATTTAATGTTTTCCAAATTTGACAGATGATAAAAATTATCTGGGTTGTATTTTCAATATTAGAAATTCTCAGGTCCCATCCCAGACCAAACTGATTGATCTGTTTGAATTAACCCATGCCAGTATTTTGTTGTTTTATTTTTGTTTTTTGTTTGTTTTAGAGGCATTTTATTTAGTCAACCGCAAACACTTAGATGTTCAATAGCAGTGGACAATGAAACAGAAATCAAATCAGTTACTTTAATATGTATTCCTTCTTCTTTACAACAAAAGCAAAAAAAAAAAAAGTCTTTCTGCTTTAAGGGAAAAATCAGAAAAATAGGCCAATATATTTTTGTTATGCATAGTAACATAAACAGCTACAAGAAATCTGATTGTAATAATAAGAGAACTTGGATGTTGGCTTGCACATTTATTCATTAAAAGGAAGATGGGCCATCATTCTACAAGAGCATGCCTCCACCTGCCTTCATCTGATACTCTTAAGATCTCACATACAAGTAATACCAAGTTAGTTTCAACACTAAAGCTAATTCATATTCCTCATTATTTACTGCTCATGTTTGCCTTAACCAGACAGTAACTCTGGAAGGCTGATGCTTTTCTCTGCTTGTTTTAGTCCATAATTTGTACACTATCTGTGGCAGATACCTTATGCTCAGGCCTTAACTTCAGAAGTTGAACTGTAGATGAAATCTGAAATCTCTGAAGCAACTTCTTCTAGCTTCTCTGGTATAGCACCACGTTACGATGGTGTGAAAGTAATACATGTTCAGTAGCAACCATACTTTGAATTATGAATTTTGATCTTTTCCTGGACTAGTGATACTCAGGATGATACTATCTCATGATGCTTGGTAGATCCACACGATCATCAGGATAAACAACCCGCACACTTACAACCATTCTGTACCCATACAAACATTCTGTTTTTTACTTTCAGTATAGTATCCAATAAAGTACATGAAATAATCAACACTTTATTATAAAACTGGCTTTTTGTTACATGGTTCTGACCAACTGTAGCCTAATGTACACGTTCTGAGCATGTTTAAGGTAGGCTGGACTCAGCTATGTTATTCGGTAAGTTAGGTGTATAAAATGCATTCTTGATTTACTATATTTTCAAGTAACAATAGGTATATTGGGATGTAACCCTATAGTAAGTTGAGGAAGATATATATATATATATATATACATATATATATATATACCATGTTACAAATATTGCTAATATGCATTTATTTAGCCCACACTGATATATCATCATAAATAAGTGTATATAACATAATATATATTATAATACTATATAATGTGAATATGGCAAAGTGTAAAACGCACCTACTAATTAAGGAAAGGACATTTAGATTACTTCATATTTTTAAAATGTATTATAAAAAACACTATGATGAACATCTTTATAGATAATTATCTCTTTGCATTTGTGACTTTTGCTTTTGCATAGTTTTCTATGTAGAAGCAATAAGAAAAATATGCTATTAAATGTTTTACAAAAGACCTGATACTGAATCTGCTTTTTATATTTAGAAAGGTGTATAACTTATATCAAATAACTTGGCTCTTTATCAGAGAAGATTCCCTGGAAGATCGTATATGGATAAAAGGCAGCAGTCTTGAAGGAGAAGGCAGGAAATAAAGGAGGGTTGAAACATTCTGCATTAAAAAATTAGAGGAATTCAAAATTTGTTAAAAATTTGTACCCAATAGTTCGAAAGAGAAAGACAGAGAAAGGAAGGGAGGAAGGAAGGAAGGAAGGAAGGAAGGAAGGAAGGAAGGAAGGAAAGAAGAGAGATGCTGAGAAGAAAGTAAGAGAATGAATAAAGAAAAAATGGGAAGGGGAATTTCATCTTGGAAGAGAAGAAGAAAAGGAGGGAAAAAGTTGAACAACATAGTAAGGAAAAGAGGATCAGGTAGAATCTCTTATAGTGGGAATGGAAAAGGGACTTTTCTGTGCAGGAGATTGTTTATGTATACAATACATGCATATCTTCCTGATTCTTACTGACTGTCGGATAAATTCTATGAGGTTTTTTGATAAAAATAGTTTGTTTCCCAAGGTTTTAAAGCTTCTTATAATTTAATAATTTTATAGTTGCATAGTAACCCTTTGTAGACTTTCCACAGTGTATTTAACTAATATGGCATTGTTTGACCATAGTAATATAATTTTAGCTATTATAAATTATGTTTTGCTGAGCATATCTATAAATGGATGTTGTCACATATCTTGATCATTCCTAAAATTGGAGATACTGTAACATATGTCACAATATTTTTCCTTAATTGAAATTGGTCAGTGAAATAGGGATATTTTAAAGACTCTACACTTCCAAATTTTCCACTGGCCTGGTAATGCTGCATTATTTTACACTCCATCTGGGGTGTGTGAGTTTGCTTTCTAACTTACTCAAAGTTCACTAGGTACAAGAAACTTTTCTTTTTTTTCTTAAACTTAATTTGGGGTGATAAAACATATTTCATTCTAAAATTGGGATACTTTGAATTGGGATACTTTAAAAAGTATATTTTGAATACATTTTGTGTATTTATACACCATCTGTATCTCTGTATTCCTTCTTTTATGAATTATTGGCACACGTAAAACATTTTTTGTGGGTGATGTAAAAGCTTTTTAAATGTTAAAATCATTAAATAATTTTGTGTAACACACACTTATATTCTTGTACATACTATGAATTAAAATACTAATAGGTATTTTAGTATTCAGCATCCTTATATTACTAAGTGTAGTTGGACTAATATTTTCTTTGTGTGCTATGTTACGTTTTGGCATATTTATGTTACGTTCTTGTGTCTTTATTTTATATATTCTGGTCTAAATTTGTAAAACAAAACTGATGTTAGTTTTCTATTGCTGCCATAACAAATTACGACAAACTTGCTGGCTCAAATGACAAAAATTATTATCTTACAGTTTTGTAATATAGAATTCCAACATGGGTGGCACTAAAATCAAAGTTCAGCATGGCTGCCTTCCTTTCTGCAGGCTCAATGGGAGTATCAGTTTCCTTCACTTTTCCAGCTTCCAGAGACCATTCCCATTCCCTGGCACGTGGCCCCCTTCCTTCAACTTCAAAGAACTTCTGTCATCACATCTTTTTCTCTGACTATAGCTGAGAATGATTCTCCATTTTAAGGACTCATTTGATTAGATTGGGTCCAGCTGGATAATCCAGGGTAACCTCCCTATATCAAGGTTTATAAACTTAAACACATCTTCAAAAACTCTTTTGCCATGTAAGGTAACAGATTCTTGAGATTAGGATGAGGACATCTTTTTAATTGCTTATTGGCTTTTAAGTTTCCCCTTATCTAACAGGCTTGATTCTACACTTACAATATCATTATACCTTGAAATCCATTACTAATGCTTAGCTGATTCTCTCATTCACACTCTCTGAAATCATTTCAAGATTTTGAAATTTTGGAGTGAATCTTTTGATTATTTCCTAGATGCAGATATTAAACAGGAAGAATCATTTTGGTGTGTTTTCCCTCTCCTTTGCACTGAAATTATTTTATCTGGAAATCATACTCCTTCACTCAATAACAGCTAAAATACCTCCCTCTTTCCTCTTTATACTAGTCTGCTTGAGCTGCCATAACAAAATATCACCGGCTGGGTGGCTTAAACAATGGAAATGTATTTCTCACTGTTCTTGAGGCTGGGAAATCTGACATCAATGTGCTGACAAGATGCCATGACCTCTTCTCTTGGCTTGTAAGCAGCTGACATCTTGCTGTGTGCACATATGACCACTTCTTTGTACACAAGTGGAGAAAGAAAGAAATCTCTGGTGTCTATTCCTCTTCGTATAAAGAAATCAGCTCTATCAGATTAGGGCCCTGCCCTTGTAACCTCATTTAACCTTAATTACCCCTTTAAAGTGTATCTTTAAATACGGCCACATTGGGGGGTTAGGACTTCAACATACGAATTGGGGGGGTGGACACAATTCAGTCTATAATACTCTCCCATCTTCGAAAGCAATCTAGAGACATTAAGTTCTCATAATATGCAGCTTACACAGTGTTGAGACCATTCCCATACAATCATCTTGACATTCTGTAATAAATTAGCATTTATTTAAAAAATTTAAAACTGCATTTATGCAATTCTCTGAAAAAAGCAAATATTCTAAAAATATATATATCCTAACTTACACCTAACTTAAACAAGTGGGTTGGGAATATGAAAGATAAATTACTATTCAGAAAAATCAAGCCAACAAATTAACCTTAAAATATTGTATCAAGACTGAAATGTCTCTACAATTTGAGAGAAATCGTCCAACAATTGAGACAGTGTCAGTTATCCTGGAACATGAAGTGAGATGAAAAGGCAGAGATAATGTGTAAGATGACATACAATTAATTTTTAAAATTACTATTCAAAATATAGAAAATAGAAATGTGTGACATTAATGAGTCAACATATACAAAAAGAAACAGACTTATATCACCACTACCCCTATTTGTAGAGAACATAATAACAATAGGTCATGGAAATAAAAATAAATTTTACACTAAAATGATAGTTCCATAAGGACAGAACTCTCTTTAGCTCACTCCTGTATCCTTAAAATCTGCATAGATCATGCAACTAATAAAGTCTTTTTTTAAATGATTAAAGAAATAAAAAATATATATAATGCACATGGAAATAAGAACACACCCTTAAAATAAAAACACAGAGCCCTTTTGTGAGGAACCAAATAGAATTTTTAAATGCAAAAGTATGGGAATAGAAATTTAAAAATTATTGTAATAATTGGACACAGATGAAGAGAGAATTCATTAACTGGAAGATATATCTGAAGAAATTACTCAGCATAATGAAAAAAAAATAGAATATGCCAAAGACCAGACAGTTTCACAAGTTAATTCTTCTAAACATTTTTATAAGAATTAACACCTATCCTTCTCAAACTATTCCAAAAAATTGCAGAGGAGGGAATACTTCTGAACTCACTCTAGTAGATCAGCATCAACCTGGTACCAAAACTAGTCAAAGACACCACAAAAAAAGAAAATTACAGGCCAATATCACTGATGAAATTTGATGCAGAAATCCACAACAAAATTTTCGCTAACTCAATTCAACAATACACTAAAAGAACCGAACACCATGATCAAGTGGGATTTATTCTCAGGGTGCAAGGATGGTTCAATATCCAGAAATCAAGCAATGTGATACACTACATTAACAAACTGAAGAATAAAAATCATACGATTATCTCAATTAATGCAAAAAACAACATCTTGACAAAATTCTACATATATTCATGACAAAATTCTCAACAAAGTGGGTATAGAAGAAACATACCTCTACATAATAAAGGCCATTTATGACCAACCTACAATAACATCAAACCAACATTTCATCATCAATGCTGAAAAGTTAAAAGCATTTTCTCCAATATCAGGAAAAGTCAAGAATGCCCATTCTCACCACTTTTATTCAACATAGTATTGGAAGTCCTAGCCACAGCAATCAGACAAAAAAAAAAAAAAAGAAAGAAAGAAATTAAAGGACTCCAAACTGGAAAGAAAAGTAGGACAGCTACATGCAAATGAATCAAACTAGACTACTTTCTCATATCATACACAAAATAAACTCAAAATTATTTAAAGACTTAAATGTAAAACCTGAAATGATAAAACTCCTAGAAGAAAACATAGGCAGTATGTTCTCTGACATCGGTCTTAGCAACTGTCTCCTCAGACAGGGGAAACAAAAGCAAAAATAAACAAAATGGGACTACTCCAAACTAAAAACTTTTGCACAGTGAAGAAAACTTTCAACTAATCAGAAAAACTGCCTACTGAATGGGTGAAGATATTTGCAAATGATATATCTGATAAGGGTTTAATATACAAAATATACAAAGAACTCATACAACTCAACATCAAAAAAACAAACAACTCAATTTAAAAAGTGCAGAGGACTTAAAGAGACATTTTTTCAAAGAAGATATACAGATGGCCATCAGACATGTGAAAAGATGCTCAGCATTATTAATTATTAGGGAAATGCAAATCAAAACCAAAATGAGATACCACTTCACACCTGTCAGAATGGTTATCATCAAAAAGAAAGCACACAAGTATGGGTGAGTATGTGGAGAAAAGGAACCCTCTTGCACTATTGGTGGGAATGTGAATTGGGACACCCACTATGAAAAATAGTATGGAGTTTCCTCAAAAAATTAAAAACAGAACTGCCATATGATAATTCAGCAATTTCACTTCTGGCTATTTATCCAAGGAAAACAAAAACATTAACCTGCAAATTCATGTGCAACCCAATGTTTGTGCAGTATTATTTACAACAGCCAAGATATGGAAGCAACCTCAGTGTCCACAGATATATGAATGGATAAAGAAGGTGTGAAATATATATACACATACACACAATGGGATGTTACTAAGCCATTAAAATAATGAAATCTTGCATTTTGTGACAACATGGATGGATGCATTGTGCTAAGTGAACTAAGTCAGGCAGAGAAAAAGAAATACCACACGATCTCACTTATATCTGAAGTCTAAAAAAATGAAACAAATAAGTAAACAAACAAAACAAAAGGAAAACTGATTCATAGGTATGGAAAACAAACATGTGGTTGCCAGAAGGGTGAGGGGTGATGGGTAAAGGGGATTAAGAGGTACAAACTAATGGTTATATAATAAACAAATCATAGGGATGTAATATACAGCATACAGAATATGGTCAATAGTATTGTAATAATTTTATATGGGACAAATTGCTACTAGACCTGTGATCATTTCATGATATATGCAAATATCAAGTCATTTTGTAGTACACCTGAAACTAACAATATTGTATATCAATTATATTTCAATAAAAATATTTAACTCCTAGAGTCATTCAGACTGGAAAGTGTACTATTCTCATGGCAAATTAATTTCTAAACCCAGTACATACCAAGAATTTATTATACTTAGAGAATATTGTGACCTTTATTGTAATATCATTTAACTTCCTTCCATACTTGCCCTAGGTAAAGCTATGTTTTCCTTTCTCATGTGGTGGCCATAACTTCTTATTGGCTGGTTGATAAAGCCTTATCACCAAAAATTTGCTTTCCAAATCAGAAACCACACTTAATTTATTTTTAATAATCAAACCAGAGTGAATTTGAAAGCACAGAATATGGTCTGAGAGAGACTGAAGATTAACCAGAGAGAATTCCTTAAAGAAATCTTCCAATCTAGGTGGAGTCTCAAACAAGATAAAGTGAAATAAAATTTAGGCTGCCAATCCAGCACCAACTATCAGAGCCTGATTCTAGCAATCGTCAGGCCAAGACTGCAAACTTAAACTGGTAATTTCATTATAGTAATTTAAGATGTGCCCCACCCGCCCCCAAAATAGTCAAGACTATATTTTTAAGACTTTACCTAGTTTATAATCTGCTCACAGTTTTTACATATAATTATAACTTAATTAGATATAGAAATCCTATATTGTCTAAATAAATTTAGGTGCACAGGAAAAGTTTCATGGCATCATGATTTCGGGGTTTTTTGTTACTTTTGCTTTTATTTTCATTAAGTTTGTATAATTTTCTGTCTTTAATAGGAGTTAAAAGAATATATCTAGTTAGAATATGTTTGCATTCATTTTTACATAGAATAATATCAGATTTTTTCTATCTTCAGACTAAATACATCCAAAGTGTTTTTATTTTTGTTTTCAAAAGTAATTTTATTATGCATAATTCATGCATACCAAAGTATATAATGTTCATATAAATATAAAGAATAATATTGAACTGAATATTCATGTAATAAAACACCTGTGTGTGAATTACAACATTAAGAGTACATTGAAAGCACACTGTTTAAAATAAAATTGCATTTTCCTCCTACATCTCCCTGATATAATCACTATTCTGAATTTAGTGTTTACCATTCACTTTAATAAATATATATTTTAGCCTCCTATGCATGCATCCATAAATAGATATGGTTTACTTTTACAGAGTGTTAAACTTTATAAATGGAGTAATTATGAATGAAGTATCCTGATTTACTAAATCTTATCTTTGTAGGAGTCTTCATGAAGAGGCATATTGTTCTACCAGCATGCTATCCTTTTATCATATGCATATATTTCAATTTACTTTTGCATTCAAACGTGTCATTGTGACTTTTGTGACAAAAAAATGACCTTCTGTTTTTCTGTTATAAGCAGTACTGTTATGAACATTTTCTATATATCTCCCAGTGTCATATGCAAGGATTCACTAGGATATTTTTCTAGAATGTTGAACATCTTTTCATGTTTATTAACTATTCATATTTCTCTTGTATGACATGCCTATTCATGACTTTCCTCTTTTTTGATTGTTGCTTTCTTTTTCTAATTGATTCTTAAGTATTGCATAAAGCTTTTCTGCCAGTCTATTCTGACTGATATAGCTATATCAGCTTTCTTTCTTGTATTGATGTGATATATATATAAAATTTATGTATGCTATATGTATAAATATATATTTACAAAGCTCTCATTTTAATAGTTTGCATTGTTTTCAGTAGTCTATAATAGACAATCATGTCTACAAATAATGATATGATATTTGTACTTTTTGGTCTTATTGTGCTGATTTCAAATGAAACAAAATTTACAATAGAAATAGATGAAGACAAGCATTCTTATTTTTTCCCAATTTTAATGGAAATGAGTTTAACATTTCAATATTAGGATGCCATTTGATAAAGGATTTTGATAGATACACTTTTCAGATTAAAGAATTTCCATTCTATCCCTTGTTCTCTAATATTTTATTTGTTTTGTTTATGATAAGTTGATATTTACTTTGACCACATGTTTTTCCCTGCATCTTTTGTAATTGTAGGCCCTTTTTTTTTCTTTTAAGTGGTTAAAATGGAGAATTAAATTGATAACTATTCTAACGTTAAATCCAACTTGAATTCCTGGGATAAATCCTACATGGTTCATATACTTCATATTTTGACGGATTTCATCTGTAATAGTTTGTTTATAATTTTTGCATCTATTGTTATGATTGATACTGGCCTATAATTTTTCTTTCTTATATGTTTTTTGTTTGATTTTTTTTCAATGCTATTCAAGCCACACACATTTTTATGTTATGTTTTATTTATTTATTTTTTTTGCAAAATACTCTCTGTTTTATTGTCTTTGGAATAGTTTGTTTATGCTTGGTATTAACTATGTTTGGCATTGCTTAATTAATATTTGTTTGATCACCCTTAAAGCTGCCTGGATTTGGTAATTTTTTATGTGATCATCTTAATTACTGTTTCAACACCTTTAATAGTTATAGAATCACTAACATTTTCCATTTCTTCTTGTTTTAGTAGGCTGAATTTTGCTGGAAATATGACAAGTTAGCTACACTTTCAAATTTTTAATTTACTGGTATCAATGTTATTATTTTTTCTTATTATTATCTTAATGTCTATTGTATTTATGCCTGCTTTCTTAGAGTTCTTGTTTGAAATTTTGTTTATTTGGACCTTCTATTTTTATTTCAATGAGGCTTGCTAGAGATCTGACAATTTTATTAGTCTATTCAAATATTACATTTTTTGACATTTTTGATCATGCTACTTGTTTTATTTCTTATGTTGATTCTATTTTATTCTTTTCTGATCCATATTTTTTCCATCCTTCATTTATCTGTGATTTTTCTTTTGCTCCTTTCTTATTGTCTGAATTTAATTGTTTAACTCATTCATGTTTATCTTTCTTCTTTTGTGATATAAGCATCTTAAGGCTGCACATTTTCCACTACATGACTACACCACTTCAGTGGATGTATTTAGCTACATCCACTAGGTACTGATACATGGATTTTTAATTCATTCTACGTATTGTCTAATTTCTTTTTAGACATTAGGCATTTTAGGTGTTCCTTTTAGATTATTTTTATTATTCCTGAAATATAGCTTTTACATTGTTTAACTGGGTTTGAAAATTATTAGGTTTTTTTTTCTCAGACAGGAAGAAAAAGGAATGCACAATCCTAGCAGAGATTGGAGGAACAGCATAAGTTCAAAATCAGATACAATGACTTTGAGATATCAGAATCTTAGATATGCAGACATGTAAAGCAGGCAGATGAAACTCAGGGAAGTCCAGGCCAGAGATATAAATTTGAGAATTGCCTGCATATAGATTGACTTGAAATGCATGAGAATCAACATGATTCTCCTGGGAGAAGGTGCATAGTTAGAACTAAGAGGACTCAGCACTAAGGGTTAAGGAACCCCAGCATCTGGAAGTCAGGAAGTTTCAAGTGATAAAGTAAAGGCAGTTTCATTGATAAAAGGAAGCAGCTTAGTTGTTAAATAGAGTAGAGAAATAATTTGGCAGCTAGAGGAGACATTTGGTCAAAAGGTCGATTAAAAAAAAAAATCCTGGAGACAGTGATTGAAGACATAGAAGAGAGGAGGGGAAAACTAGAAAAGTAAAAACGCAAAGCAGCCTAAAATAAAAAGACTGACAACATCAGATATTGTCAAGAAAGTGAAACAACTAGAATTTTATATTTATTGTTGGTGGGAATATAAAACACACAATGATTTTGTAGAAATGAACTCTGTCAGTTTCTTATAATAACCATATATTTTGTGAGCCAGCAATTCCACCCATAGACACTGATCCAAAAGAAATAAAAATGTATATTCATAAAAGTATGTCCATAGCTACTATATTCCTAATAGCCCCAAATCAGAAATAACCCAACTGTTCATTAATAGCAGAAGAGATGAGTACACTGGAGTACATTCAGAAAATATAATATTACTCATCCATGAAAATAAACTACTGATACATGTAACAACATGGATGAATCTAAAAAAATGTGCAGAGTTAAAGAAGCCAGACACAAAGTAGTATATCCTATATGATTCCATTTTATATGAAGTTCTAAAACAGGCAAAACTAATTTTTGTTGGAAAAAAAAAGAACAGCAGTTTCCTCTTTTGTGGGTGGAGGTAAGGTATTGATTGGGAGGCAGATGTGGGAATTTTCTGGGCTGAGAATAATGTCCTATATCTTGATAAGGGGTTGGGTTATACAAATGCATGTGTTTATCGAAACTCAACAAGTATATATTCCATTGGATGTAAAATTTACTTCAAGGGAAAAAACCCAAAAATAAATATTAAAGTCTAGGCATGATAGTCATGTCGAATTATTTAGGGGAAATGTAATGTCTGAAATTTACTTGGAAATACATTTAAAAATTACAAATTTACAAGATGGTTGGATGGTAGATGGTTAGCTATGTGATAAAATGAATATAGAGAAATATCAAGTATCTACTGAACCTAGGTAGTGAATACATGGATGTTTACTTTCTATGTGTTTGAAAATTTTTATAACAGAATGTTGGGGAAATAGGCAGTAGGAAGAAGGTTTCTGGAACTTATGTGGCTGGATTTCCTTTTGATATGAGGAATGCCATATCAATGCAAGGATTTGTAGGGCAAAAGCAGAAGAGGCGCTGGTCCTGGAATAAACCAACTCCAACAGAAAAAGAAGAAATGAGCATAATTAAGTCATTTTGGTATGATAAAATTCCTCACAAATCTCAATTTGTAGAATCGGGAAAAATGTCTGGATGTTTTTTTGTGGCCCAAAACTGCTCACCAGTTTGTGAGACTATTAAGGGCATAGCCAACACGTGGCACAGTGACCACTCATTGCCATTTCCGTTAATCAAGTGTTCCTTTTCTTCCTGTAGCATGCTCTTGAATCATGCTAAGAGCCAAAAATCATAGTCTTTTTAACTGCATAAGGCATCTCCTTTTCCATGTCTGTATGTTCATTTAAAATCTATTCTTCACTATTCTACTTAGGAATCCTTTCTTTTGCTCTCTCAATGCTTTAGAGTTCAAGGCATCTTCATTTCCTTTTTGTGACTCCCTCTGACAGCTGATGCAAGCTGGCAGAAGACGAAAGGTATTTAAAGTGTGGCAGAAGCGCTCAGTTCACATAAAGCAGTGATTCTCTCCTCTGATACATTCTTGATTGCTCTGAACTGTGCTGGCTTAAACAAGTCCAATCTCTCTATATTATTTCATATAGTATTTGAATTTTCCTCTGAGGAGCATGCCCTCACTCATTTGTTTGCATGTTTATATTTTCTGAGGCAAGCAAGAATAAAGGAAAAGGGAAAGGTGAGGGTCGTCTCTAAAGGAGAAATGCTGGAGTGGACTGACCTGAAAGGTGCCATCACATATAGCAGGGGAAACAGAAGCATGCTTTGTGGAAAAGGAATGCACCACGCAGAAGAAGCACTGCCAAGATGGTCCTTAAAATCAGCTGCATGTAGAGACTGGACCCTGAAATTAACAGCAAACATTCTTTTTGGATTCTTTTTTTAATGACAAAGTTTCAGTAAAATTTTACCACCAAGGTTGAGGGGAAAAGTAAAAACAAAATTTGTTAAAAAGGAGCATGTATATCCAAAATTTAAATTTCTTGCCAGTTCAGCAATGTTAGATGACATGGGTAACATAGGGAATACTTATTTAAAATTTTCATATACTCTCAGAATGAATCAAGATTAAAATGAGAAGGTGCACATATTAATGTAAAAGGAGCAAAATCTCAAGCCTTCTTCCAGGTGAAAGATTAGTCATTTAGGTCCTTCCCAACTCAAAGGCAAAACTGCAATTGTTCTTTGCTTGCTTTAGAAACAAGCTTGTTAAAAATAGTTCTCTAGACATTTCTACTCTGTTAGATAGCTAGCATACAATGTTTAAGAAACAACCCCTTTCCTTAATCCTGATCAAAGTATAAGGAACTTTGTAATAGCGAGTACATTTGATCTAAGAGGCTGATCATACATGAGCAGATGTATAAACTCTGGTTTAGGTAGCCTGACACAGACAGACATTTTAAAATGTGTTTAGATTTTTCAGTGTACCTCTTACTGTCAAGTTTTGTTTTTATTTTTAGTGTTGTTAGTGCCATGTACAAAGTAGGTTAGTGTGTGTTTAATTATCCAAACATAAAAAGAAACTTGAGAAAACGTCTTTATTTCAAATTCTGACTTTGTCTCCTGTACTCCAGTTCTTACTGGTATTAGACACAGTGACATATAGACAGAGAAGGGACATAACATAGATAAAACAAACAAAAATTGACCAAAATACAGGAAGACGATATTTATAATGCCACTGACAAAGGCAGTCACTTCACTTTAAATAATGTGGCATGCTGCAAAACTATAGTAATTACTAGAATTTCATTTTCATTAACTAACAAACCAAGGAAAACAATTTAAGTATCTGAATGTCATTTTTCAAATGAAAATAAACTGTAAACATTTGAATAACATCTCAGCAGGGATAATATATCTAAGGAAATCTATTGAAAAATGCTAGTGGATTCATCCTCTTCTATCACATTAAAACTGCAATTGACTGTAAACCTCCTACCACTCTCCACTGAGACTTTAACTGTAAAGATTCCTGTTACATATCATATTAGAATTTAGTTAAAATTGTAGAACACATTATTTCCAATCAGATAGCCAACCATCACTCACAAAGATTTTTAAAAAGGTGATTAATAATTCATCTCAGATAAGGAAAAGATCTATATTTATACCATCTCCTCAGCCACCATAAACTACCTGACAATTGTTCAGTAATGATGCCCAGTAAATTCTTTAAAATGGTAATTTGTCATTCTGTCACTTCATTTGTGACCTAAAATTCCTCACTTGAGGCATCATCAAATAAATTAATCACTTTCCAGGATCCATTTCTCTGTTCTGCATGTTATTATGCCCGGGCTCTCTTGTGTTTCTCTTCATTTACATATATTTAATGGCTGAGCCGTGGTTCACGATGGCACATAACGCACACATCTCATTACAGGTGAAATATTCTAACTGCCACTATCACTGGGAAAGAAAATAACTCTCCCAATTTAATTTTCCTGATGTAACAAAACCATGATTCTTCACTATGAAATGTTGATGCCATCCATCAGTCACAATCAATAAAATCATCACAGAAGTACGCCTTCTTCAGCATCTTTCCTTCATACCAGTATTATATGAGGAAGGTAATTAAACTCATAATATGTAATGAATGTAAATGAAGTAAAAATCCTCATGTTGGCTCTCTATCTATGCTTATTTTACAGCTTTGATTTAAAATATTTTCCCCACAACTTACAAGTACGTAAGACCTGAAAAGAGAGATATCCACGGCAAAGACAATATTCATCAACAAATACAACTAATTTTTTAAAAATAGCACTTTTAATATAAAAGTACCAAGTGTTACTATTTGCAGATTTTTCACTTAACAGAGATAATCTCTTTGCTCTTACATATTTTCGGGCTTTCTTCAAGTGTACCTAGTTGTTTCAATGCACGTGCTATCATGTGACGAATCAAGTGTATTTTTTTTTAGTAACCTGGACTACTTGATTCCTCCCACTTAAGCGCTGCAGGTACTGTCTGTTCTCAAGTAAGATATCGTCTTGGCAATCTTGCCCATCTCTGCCTGAGGAAGCCTAACAAAAATATAGATCAAAGAATCAGGACGTTTCACAAACAAGGGTTTGGGAATTAGCACTTGGGAACTATTTCCACCTACTGTAAATATTCACCTTAAATTGCTATCGTATTATTTTTGTAAAGGTCATTAGGGAGTGTTTTAAAGTAAACTAGTGCCATGTACACATCGCCCATGTTTCTAAGTATGTTACAACTTAATTTAACATTCCTTAACTAGTTCTCCCTACATACTTAGGAACATTAGTTTCAGGGGAATGATGGCTTACAGAATTCCATTTGGAATGAGGATTCCCTTCATTATGAATTCATCATCAAAGAATGGGAACTTTCTTTATCTTGGAAGTAGTCCCTGTTTACCTCTTTAAAATAATGCTTGAGAGAGTATCTAAAATCAGAAGTGAAATATTAACTCTACATCTCTGAAGCAAAGGAGAAAGTAGGTGAATATCACTGCTCCACAGATGAATGACCTCACTACAATATTGACAAACCATCTACACTGTACTACCTACCTTCCTCATTAATTATCATATAGTTATTTTTAATGGGCACTTATTTAAGAAAAAAAAGACTGTGTGTGCAGTTTTGCGTATATTTTTATTAACACTGCAGCAGTCTGTTAACCTAAAGCAAATCCTCCAGCACATAAACCTCCACAGAATTAGTTGGAAAATAGTGGCTAGCCACTCTCTGGCGCTCTTTGGGGAAAGCCTGAGGTGGATCTGAATTTGTAGAGCGTCATCAGCTCAGACTGAAGCAAAACCTGGGAGTTTTGATGGGTGTAGCATGAGACTCGACCAGGACCTCAGATGATGTTCTGGTACGGGGTATAGCTGATTGAATCTTCGAATAGACACCAAAGTGACTTGGAATGGCTCATTGTGGTGATGGTGGCAGGGGATAGAAAATGAACTTCTATCCTAATTAAACAAAACAAACACACCTCAAATATAGAAAATAAGATTGGGATGCAGTGGTTTGGATTAGAAGAGTTACACTGTAAGGCTATTAGAAAATCTCATGAAATCTATAACCAAGTGACACTAAATATATGTATTAAAACAAAGACTTCAGGCAAAATATATTAAACTATTTTGGACAATAGGAAAAGAGATAGAGAAAAAACATTGTTTATCATCATGAATGAGCTCTGTGCATTTTAGCAAATTTTATGCACTGACTATTCAATGAACTAAAGTATACTTTAAGGACAGATGCTAATAGCCAGTAAAGAAAACAGGTAGGAAGGTGAGTAAGATTTGTATGATAAACAAACAGGAATGAGAACAGATTCTTGCCAATACAAACACATATATTAATTATGTTAAATGTACCACGGAAACTCATGATTGCCCACATTGTGGAAGAGTGCACTTAAACAAGACCACAACTTTATAGGGGGTGGGGGTATTTCCTTATTATTTAAATAATCACATATTTTGCAGAAGAAGAATTCACACCCCCAGCCATATTTACAGTTTTACTAACAAAAACTGCCCAAACTGAGATGTTTGGTTATTCCACTCGTAGAAATCTGGCCATTAACAGGTGTACCCTAATAATAGCACTAGGAAATATTGTTGCTACAAGTAGGTGCCTCAAATATTGTTTTCCACACCACAGAAAATTTGAAAACTTAGTTAAACCCCAAGCTGCTGTTGTTAAAATAAATGCTGCATGGGAATTTTCAATTAAATTGAAGTTTCCATGGGGCAAGTCTTAATAAACCTAAGGTAGCAAGCTTAGTTCTTCTATGGCCAAAGGCCAATGTTTATAGGCTTCTTAAATAAATGGTTTTGCCTGAGACAACTCATTACTGAAAATTTGAATTACCCCAGAACACAAAGTAAACATTGTACTGAGTTTGATCCACTGGTTAACTAGGTAACTTTGCATAAACTACATTTCCTCTTGAGAGTCTCTTCCTCCTGATCTGCAGAATTGGAATTTAAAAACAAACAAACAAACAAATGTAATTTACAGGATGGCTACCAAATCAATAAGCAAATGGGTGAAAGTAAGTTAATAATGCTTTAAATATTAGGCTAATTACATTTCTTTTTCTTTTGTGTTACATTAATTTGCTAGAAATGCCATAACAAAATACCACAGACTAGGTGGCTTAAACAATAGAAATTTCTCTCTCACAGTTCTGGAGGCTGGAAGTCCAAGATCAAGGTGTCAGCAGGTTTTGTTTCTCCTGAGGTCTCTCTCTTTGGCATGCAGACAGCCACCTTCTGGCTATGTCCTCACATAGTCTTTCCTCTATGCATGTGTATCCCTGGTTTATCTTCATCTTCTTATAAGGACCTTGGTCATTGGATTAAGCTCCACCCTTATGACCTCATTTAATATCAATTACCTTTTTAAAAGCCTAGCTCCTATAATCACATTGGGGGTTAGAGCTTCAACATATGAATTTTGAAGGCACACATTTCAGTCTGTAACAAGTCAAATAAGTTCACATATACACTATCAAAAATCTTAAGGAACATTTCTTAGGATAACTGTGATAGAAACCGTGATTGCTCACTCATACCTGGTTTTCTCTCCTCTCAGGCATTTGGGAAAATCAAACATCCCATCCTTTTACACTTAAGTGGAGACTTGTGACTAGTCTTGGCCCATTGATTATAAGTGTATGTGATAATTTTAACTCTTGGTGTGAGGCTCTCTGGCACTCTGTTCCCTTGCTGCAGTGATCACGATCTGATGTGAGATGTGAGTGTCACAAGACTGAGTCAGCCTGGATGGCTGAGTCTCCACATGGAGGAAAGCTGCTCTGCATAGTTACTCAATACTGCAGCAGAGTTTGCATGCATAAGAAACAAACCCTTGGTTTTGTTAAACCACTGTGGCAGGCACATCCTAAAGTGAGTCCTAATGAGTCACACCCTTGTATAATCCCTTCTCCTTGAGTGCAGGTAGAATTTAGGACTTGCTTCTTACCAAAAGAATATGGCAAAGGTGAAGGGACAATTAACCCCTTGAATAGGTTATGCTATGTGGCAAGGGACTCTGTTACAATATAAAAGACTGCTTTAACAGACCACAGAGGAGAGACTCTCCTTCAGGCCTAGAAGATGGAAGCTGCTAGGATATGAACTGCCCAAGGAAAGGACACTGTGGCAAGCAACTCTGGGAGGCCTCTAGGTCCTAAGGGTATTCCCTAGCTAATACCTAGCAAAAAAGCTGGACCCTCAGTGTTACCATCTCAGGCACTGAATTCTGCTAACAACGACATGAACTTGGGAGAGTACCCCAATCTCTAGAAAGGAATACAGCCTGGTCAACATCTTGTTTGCAGCCTTGTGAGATTCTGAGCAAAAAAACTCTGGTAAACTACGCTCATACTTCTGATTCATTAAAACTGTGAGATAATAAATGTATGTCGTTTTAAGCTATTGAATTGGAAGTAAATTTTAAGCAGCAGAAAAAAACTGACCTAGCCACTGAGACTTTAGGGTTGTTTGTCTTCACATCATAAATCTAGACTATCTTGATTGATGTTAGAGCAATTGGTAAGGAAATAATAGGGGCTGATTGCCAAAGCAATTCAGTGGATAATCAGCTGAACAATCATAACACAACATGAATGTAGAAGAATGGACTGGCAACATTCAGAAAGCAAATGTGCTACTGCATTAATCTCTCACTCACATTTTTGTCCTTTGAATGATCTGAAGACATACTTCTTGAATTTCAAGATTTCACAAATTTTAGAGAGTTATCAAAAACACAGATTTCAGAAACGGGATATCGGGACAAATATAAAGGATAAATCTAAAAAATATTAAATAAAATAAAAAGTAGGGCCTTTGTTACCAAGTCAAGCCCTGACTTTTTTAGCAACTACAGCTACATGACTTGCATACCATGATTTCAACTGATGCTTCTCCCATCTAACCTAAGAGGAGCATGAACTGAAGCAAGCATCTTTCATTCTGAGAATATTTGGTCACATTTAATCTGGTGTCATCTTCCTCTCCCTCTTCAGCAGCATCATCAGAAAACATGTATATAAGAACTGTGCTGGCTTCTATACAGAATAAATAATAGACACCATCCCTACATACGGGAAGTTTCACATATAAGATATTCATGTGCACTCATTATAAAGAAGAGATAGAGTTGAAATGAATACACAATCCTAAGACATACAAAGAACTAAATCCTCTAATGTTTAGAAAATGTGGCTAATGAATCACAGAATGAAAGCTTAAAGCTGGACAAATTATAAAGAGAATTCTCTAAGAGTCTTTGTTGGTTTGGGGGTATAAGCACAAAATAGAACATCAGAGACAGCTCTAGTTCCTTCAAAATGGCAGCATCCCAAGAGAAATGATAAAGTAAAATATTCTCTCTCCAGGTTGTAGAACTGTGGAACATCAATAAATATATTAAGTAAATAACAGGTCTCCTGTACATCTGACCACTGGAATTCATAGGAGAGTCTGTGAAATCTTTTTGTGTATAAGTTAATAATTGGGCATATTTTCTACTGTCCAGGAGAATATAAACACAGACCTGATTGAAAGCATGATACCATCTCTTCTAGTCTTTGATTCAATCAGATAATAATTTTTCAAAGAATTTTTTAACACCTTATTCCAAAATGCTAAAGTGACCTCTTTTTTCTCTCCTTTGACATTTGACTGCAATAGGTGTGCTGAATTCCATACCAAGGATACTGTTATCATTACAGAAACAAGTCAAAGGGAGAAGTTGTCTATTTGAGTAATGCTGACGTAGCTCACATGGGTGGGTGAGTATGTGGACTTCAGCATTTTCAGTGGAACAGTGTCCAGTAAATATATGAGCCTTGTACCAACTCTGTACATTTCACAAAGTAAGATGGAATGGAACTGACAAGTACAACTAACTCATTCCCTTTTAGCAGTCTCAGTTCTGGGGAAGCAAACCAAAACCCTGAAACATATTTTCTGTTTTACTTATTGCACAATATGGTAAGTGTTTTAAAAATTATTAATATTACCACTTGCTGTTTTGGTTTTCTGGGGTACCCAGTTTCAATGAAAACAATTAATAGTAAATGTGAATTTGATCCTCAATGCTGGGAATTGGAATTTTTTTAAGTAGGCACATCCTGTTTTCAGTAATTGGTTGTACTACCAAGGAGTTAAACAAAAGATGAAACATCCTTCAAAGCAAGACACATGGAATTAATATTCCAATTAGGTAATTACAATCTACCAGCCTAAAAATCTTCAGTCTTTTCCTTTTCAATAGCAGATTATTATACAACATAGCTCTGTTGTAGTTAAAGCCTATTTTCTTACACTACACACAAGAGTGCTTTTCAAGTTTGGGTTAAAATCATCTCTTCTGATGTTTAGAGCGGCTAGTTCTGACTTCTTTGGAATTTTCTGGCACGATACAGCAAAAGAACTGATTTTTACATTAAGTCCTTCATATTCTAAAATTGTCTTAAAATACAAAATGTGTTGGCACAGCATACATTTCAGCTAGATAAATACAGAATAACAATATGGAGAAAATATGGATTATAATACCAGTTTCTTAAATTAATAGGGCCTTATTGGAATACTGAACACATGCTGTCAACTTTCATTTTCTCAATTAAAAATACTGCATTTGTGATGGGAGGTTGAGGATGGTTGTAGGAATAAAAAATGGAAAAGTTAGGGTGTTCCTTTCCCCTATGTGCATCAAAACTCCTTCGTGTTTGAACCCAAAGTGTCCCATACCTTTCAAATGGGAACAGAGAGAGAAGCAACACCTCACATGCATGCACATGTATGCAAGCTCACACGTACTCTCACTGCACTTGTGTGCACATGCCCTCCCTCATTCACATACACTCTCTAGAAAGAAAATGTCATGAAATAAAATTATAATCCCAAATACCAAACCCAATTTGAAATTGTTGAAGGATATCAGTAATTACAATTTTGCCAACTATTTTAAAGATAAGGTCAACACTTTGTTGTTATTGGATAATTTAAAGTGTCAAATAAACTCATGCTCCTTGTTAAAAAAATAAAGCAAATAGTTGAGTGTGATATAAAGCAAAAGGGCTTAGTTCCCTATTCTACTCTTCTGAAGGAATCATTGTTCACTGATTGGTTTATATTCTTGAAGGTATCTATGACTTGTTTTGTGCTCCTGACAACATACTATGACTATCTTTTCATAACAGTTTTGATAGACTCCTTTTAATAAATATTTAAGTGTTTCTTACACGTTAGGAGACAAAACAAAATGTGGAGCATACATTAGAGAGGGTGATCAAGGAGGCAGGGGCGAATATGTGAACAGAGACCTGAATAAATATGCCAGTGTGCTGTTTCAGGGAATGGATGTATCATTAGGACCTTCAAGTTGGTTCCATCTTTCCACTATGTCAAGGAATAAAATGGTCGTAAGTAAATGCTGGATTCTTGTGTGAGTTTTACAGCCTAAAGAGTTCTAAAAGTGCAACAGATGAGCATTTAAAATGTTAATAAATATTTCCAAATTGCCTTCTAACCTAGTTTACCAACATGCCCGACCACCAAGACTGCGTAAATGTTCCTATTATCCCCAACCCTTGCCAACCCTGCGGACCATCACACTTTTTTAATGTTCTGAATCTTACTGATGAGGAAGATACAGAGAAACCATATCATTTATCATATCACCTTACATTTTAAGGTGATTCCTATGTTGTGCAAAGGATAAGGGGAGAAATAGTCAAAAAGTGTTGAGGGGTGTGCGGCTGCCCACTTACGTAAGGCAATTGAGAAATGCCTCTTTGAGAGGGTGACATTTAATCAGACCCCAGAAGGAAGTAAAAGAGTGAACCACACAGGGACAGGCCTTCCAAGCAGGGAAACAGCAAGTGACACAGGATCCTGCTAAGTGTGACAAAGAGGCCAGAGGCCAAGTCAATGAGCGAAATGTAAGTAGTAATAGATGAGGTCAGAGAGGTAGCAGGTATCAAACCAGGTAGCGCTTTGTAGGCTGTGATGTGAGAAGCCACTGGGAGATTTTTAGCAGAGTATTTGATTTACTTTTAAGGGATCATTCTTCCTGCACTACAGAGAATAGACTATAGAGGATTAGAACGAAGGCTGAAGCACGGAGAACATTTATGAGGATATCACAAGAGACCAAGAGATAATAGCTTCTTGGCCTTTTTGACATACTTATAAGTTACTTTCTTTAAAATTATAAAGACAAAATTTACGTATATCTTCTTCCTAAAGTTCAGTTGAAAATTTTTTTTGTAATTAGATCTCTTATGTGTAATCTATTTTATTTTTATATTAATTTATTTTTATTGAGATATAATTGACATAAAACTGTGTATAAATTTAAGGTGTTCAACATGTGGATTTGATACATTTATACATTGCAATATGATTATTACCCTAGCATTACTAACACCTCTATCACTTCCCATAATTATCATTCCTTTTTTGTGGTGAGAAGATTTACAATCTAGCATCTTAACAACTTGAAGTATTGTTGACTATAATCACTATGCTGTACATTAGATCTCCAGAACTTATTCATCTTTTAGTTAAAAATTTGTGACCTGTAATAACATCTTCCCAATCCCCCACCTCCCAGCTTGTAACCACGATTTTACTCTGTTTCTATGAGTCTGGCTTTTTCAGATTCCAGATATATCAAAGTGATATCAGATATTATTTGACTTTCTCTGTCTGGCATGTCTTACTTAGTATAATGCCATCCAGGTCTATCCATGTTGTCACTAAGGGCAGGATTTCTTTCTTTCTCATGGTGGAAGAGTATTCCTTGCATATATAATACCACATTTCCTTTATCTGTTCATCCATTGACAAACACTTAAGCTGTTTCCCTATCTTGGCTATTGTGAATAATGCTGTGATAAACAAGGGAGTGCACAAATCTCTTTGATATCCTGTTTTTATTTCCTTTGGATATATACCCAGAAGTGAAATTGCTGGATCATATAGTTCTATTTTTAATTTTCTGAGGCATTTCCATACTGTTTTCCATAGTGGCTGAACGAATTTACATTCCCTCCAACAGTGAACAAGGATTCCCTTTTCTCCACATCCTCACCAACACTTGTTGTTGTTGTCTTCTTGATTATGGCCATTCTAATGGGTGTGAGGTGGTATCTCATTGTGGTTTTGATTTGTATTTCCCTGATGATTAATAATGTTGAACATCTTTTCATGTACCTGAATTGGCTATTTGGATGGCTTATCTAGAAAAATGTCTACTCAGTTTCTTTGTCCATTTTTTAATTGGATTATTTGGTGTTTTTCTTAACAAGCTGTATGAGTTCCTTATGTATTTTAGATATTAACTCCTTATCCAATATATGATTTGCAAATACTCTCTCCCATTCTGTAAGAAGAATTAATATTGTTAAAAATGTCCATACTACCCAAAGCCATTTATAGATTCAATGTATTTCTTATCAAAATTCCAATGGCCTTTTTCACAGAAATAGAAAATACAATCCTAAAATTTGTATGGAATCACAAAAGACCCTGAGTAGCCAAAGTAATCCTAAGAAAGAAAAACAAAGAGGCATCAAACTTTCTGATTTCAAATTATACTACAGAGATATAGTAATTAAGACAGCATGGTACTGGAATGAAAATGAACACATAAAACAATGGAACAGAGTAGAGAGCCAGAAATAACGCCCACATAAATGGTCAAATAATATTTGACAAGGGAGCCACAAACAATTGGGAAAGGATAGTCTCTTCAACAAATGGTGTTGGGAAAACTGGATAACCACATGCAGAAAAATAAAATCGGACCCCTATTCTACACCACTCATAAAAATTAACTTGAAATGGATTAAAAACTTAAACATAAGATATGATGCCATAAAACTCCTAGAAGAAAACATGGGGACAAATCTCTTTGGCATTGGTCTTCACAGTTATTTTTTGTATATGACACCAAAAGCACAAGCAACGCAAGCAAAAACCAACAAGTGGGACTACATCAAACTAAAAATCTTCTGCACAGCAAAAGAAACAATCAATAAAAAGTCCAATACATTTTACAATAAAAGATAAAACAGTATTTCTATTCTTTTCCCACTCTTACCTATGTTTTTCCAAGTACTGTTTGGATTGAGTGTTTTATATTTAGACCTTTTATCCACCAAGAATTTATTTCGTAAATGATAATTAGAGATCCAGCTTAAACTTCTTTTTGCTCAAATGCTTTTATTCTATCATCCTTTCATTTACAAATTTGTCTTTTCCCCACTGATAAGAGATGCTCTATTCCCACCTGTACTTGAACATATTTCTGGGTGATGAATTCACTGATCTGTCTCCTGATCTTTGTTCCAGTAGAATGCTATTCTAATTATTACTATTACTTTTTAATATATTTATTATATTTTAAGATTAAATACAGTAAAATTATTCTCTGACATTAGCTACAACTAACTACCTTCTATTAAGCTCCTTATGATAATTAATTTTCTGTATCATTCTAAACTGGAAAGACAGAAAATAATTGCCAGATAAAATTATATTTTTGAAATGTTACTTATGCTTCAGAGTTGTTTCATGGCCATTACGACAACCCCCCAAGCAGGATCCTTCCTCCAAGCAGTATTTTGTGTTTCCTCATCCTCTGTTTATGAGCTTCTATGATTCTCTGTGAGAGCATTTACTTCATTACACTTTGTGTTATGTCCAATTGTCTGTGCATCCAAATATTCAGACTGACAGAATCTTGAGGACAGACACTACAAACAAGAATGAAACAGTTGAGGCATTTGGTGTCATTTGAAGCATAAAAGATTTTAATTTTGATGAAATCCAATTTATCTATTTTTTCCTTTTGCTATTCATATTTTGTTGTCATAAATAAGAATTTATTGCCAAATATAAAGTCATCCAGAGTTACCTATATAGTTCTTCCAAGACGTTTATACATTTGGCTCTAGTATTTAGGCCATGTCTTTCAAAAATTTTGAGTTACTTTTTGTATGTGGTATGAGAAAAGTCCAATTTCATTTTTTATACATCATTATCCAGTTTCCCATACCATTTGTTGAAAACACAATTCTTTCTCCATTAAATGGCCTTAGCCTCCTTGTCAAAATCAGTAGGCCATAAATATATGGATTTATTTCTCTATTCTCAAGTCTATTTCATTGACCTATATGTCTATCCTTATGTGAGTATCACAGTGTCTCAATTACTGTTGCTTTGTAGTAATTTTTGAGTATTCAAATTTTGTGCTTATTTTTCAAGTTGTTTTGCCTATTCTGAGTCCCTTGCAATTTCATATGAATTTTAAGTACAGTTTGCTAATTTCTAAAAAGAACCCAGCTGGGATTCTATAGGATTGCCATGAATCTGTAGATCAGTTTGGGGAGTACTGCCATCTCAACAATGTTAAGTCTTCCAATCCATGAACATGGGACGTTTTTCCATTCATGTAAATCTCCTTTTGTTTCTTGCAGTTTTCAGAGTATAAAATTTGCGCTACTTTTGTTATATGTATCCTTATGCATTTGATTCTTTTTGATGCAATGGTAAATGAAAATGTTTTCTTAATTTTATTTCCAAATTATTCATTGGAAGTACTCAGAAATACAATTGATTTTACATATATTCATCTTGAATCCTAATAATTTGCTGAACTCATTAAAAATTAATAGATTTCAGTGATTCTTTAGGATTATCTATAAACAGATCATGTCATCTGTGAATAGCAATAGTTTTATTTCTTATTTTCAACATATATGCTTTTCATTTTCTTTCCTTCGCCTAATAACCCTGGCTAGAATCTCTAATACAATGTTGAATAGAAGTAAGGGAAATAGACATTGTCTTCGTCTTATTGATCTTAGGAGGAAAGTGTTCCGTCTCACTATTATGTATGATGCAAGCTGTGGGTTTTGTACCTACCCTTCATCAGGTTAAGGAGTTCTCTTTTCTTCCAAGTTTGTTGAATGTTTTTATTATGAAAGAGTGTCTGATTTTGTCAAATGCTTTCTCTGCAGTTTTTGCATGCTATGTCTATTAAGATAAACATGAGTTTTTAATTTTTTTATTCTACTGATATGGTATACTATTACATTGATTTTCAGATATTAAGCCAAGCTTACATTCCTGAGATAAATCTCACTTCATCATGGTGTATAATACTTTTTATATGTTGCTGATTTGTCTTGCTAGTACTTTGTTGTGGATTTTTGCATTCATATTCATAAGAGACATTAGGCTGTAGTTTTCTGTTCTTCTGGCGTATTTGTCTGGTTTTGGTATCAGGGTAATACTGGCTTCAGAGAAAGATGGGAAGTGTTCTCTCCTATTCTGTTTTGTGAAGAGCTTATGAAGCACTGAAATTAATTATTCTTTAAATGGTTGGTATAATCCACCTGTGAAGCCATCTGGGCCTGGGGTTTTCTTTTTTTTTTTTTTTTAACATCTTTATTGGGGTATAATTGCTTTACAATGGTGTGTTAGTTTCTGCTTTATAACAAAGTGAATCAGTTATACATATACATATGTTCCCATATCTCTTCCCTCTTGCGTCTCCCTCCCTCCCACCCTCCCTATCCCACCCCTCCAGGCGGTCACAAAGCACCGAGCCGATATCCCTGTGCCATGTGGCTGCTTCCCACTAGCTATCTACCTTATGTTTGTTAGTGTGTACATGTCCATGACTCTCTCTCGCCCTGTCACAGCTCACCCTTCCCCCTCCCCATATCCTCAAGTCCGTTCTCCAGTAGGTCTGTGTCTTTATTCCTGTCTTACCCCTGGGTTCTTCATGACATTTTTTTTTTCTTCTTAAATTCCATATATATGTGTTAGCATACGGTATTTGTCTTTTTCTTTCTGATTTACTTCACTCTGTATGACAGACTCTGGGTCTATCCACCTCATTACAAATAGCTCAATTTCGTTTCTTTTTATGGCTGAGTAATATTCCATTGTATATATGTGCCACATCTTCTCTATCCATTCATCCGATGATGGGCACTTAGGTTGTTTCCATCTCCGGGCTATTGTAAATAGAGCTGCAATGAACATTTTGGCACATGACTCTTTTTGGATTTTGGTTTTCTCAGGGTATATGCCCAGTAGTGGGATTGCTGGGTCATATGGTAGTTCTATTTGTAGTTTTTTAAGGAACCTCCATACTGTTCTCCATAGTGGCTGAACCAATTCACATTCTTACCAGCAGTGCAAGAGTGTTCCCTTTTCTCCACACCCTCTCCAGCATTTATTGTTTCTAGATTTTTTGATGATGGCCATTCTGACTGGTGTGAGATGATATCTCATTGTAGTTTTGATTTGCATTTCTCTAATGATTTTGGCCTGGGGTTTTCTTTGTGGTAAAATTTTTAATTATCACATCTATCTTCTTACTTGATATACATATGTTGAAATTTTCTATTTCTTTTTGAGTCAGTTTCAGTATTTGTCTGTTTTTAGGAATTTGGCCAGTTCATTTAAGTTATCAAATTTATTAGCACACAATTTATAGTATCTCATAATTATTTTTACCTGTAAAGGCATTAGTATTGTTCCCTCTTTCACTTCTGATTCTAGTAGTTTGAATCTTCTCTCTTCTCGGTTAACCTAGCTAAAGATTTGCCAATGTTTAAATCTTTTTTTAAAAAAACTGATTTGGTTTCATTGATTTTTTTCTATTTTTAAAAATTTTCAATTTTATTAACTTCCATACCAAACTTTATTATTTTCTTCCTCCTGCTTACTTTAGGTTTAGTTTCCTCTTCTTTTTTCAGTGTTTTAATGTGGAAAATAAGTCTATTGATTTGAGATCATTCTTCTTTTTTTGTTTTAGTCATTTACAGCTATAAATTTAACTTTAGTCACTGCTTTAGCTATATCCCATATATTTTGGTATATTGTGTCTTCATTTTCATTCATCTCAAATATTTTCTAACTTCCCTTTTGATTTCTTCTTTGACCCTTTGGGCATTTAGGACTGTGTTGTTTAATTTCCACATGTATGTGAGTTTCTCAAATTTCTTTGTGTTATTTCTAGTTTCGTTCCATTGCAGTCAGAAAACTTACCTTATATTATTTATATTCCTTTCAATTTATTAGATTTTTGTGGCCTCACATATTATCTATCAGGGAGAATGTTCCTTGTGCACTTGAGAAGAGTGTATATTCTGCTGTTTTTGGGTGGAGTGTCCTATAGATATCTGTTAGGTCTACTTTGCTTAAAATGCTGTGCAAGTCTTCTGTTTTCTTATTGATCTTCTTCCTATTTGGTCTATCCATTTTGAAGAGTGGGGTATTAAATCTCTGACTATTACTGTTACATTGTCTATTTTTCCCTTCATTTCTGTCATTTTCTCTTCATTGTATTTTTGTACTCTGTTGTTAGGCAGATATAAGTGTATAACTGTCATATCTTCATGATGGCTTGATCCTTTTATTATTTTAAATGTCCCCATTTATGTCTAGTAATATTTTTTATTTAAAGTTTATCTTGTCTATAATTAGTATAGCCACTCCAACTTTCTTATGGTTGCTATTTGCATACTATATCTTTTTTCATACTTTGTTTTTATAAACTATTTTTACTTTTGACTCTAAATTATGTGTCCTATAGACAGAATATAGATGGGTCTTTTTTCACCCTATCTGACAATATCTGACTTATGATTGGAATCTATTCATATTTAATGTTATTACTGATATAGTTGAATTTACATTTGCCATTTTACTTTTTTTTTTTTTTTTTTTTGCAGTACGCGGGCCTCTCACTGTTGTGGCCTCTCCTGTTGCGGAGCACAGGCTCCGGACGCACAGGCTCCGCGGTCATGGCTCACGGGCCCAGCCACTCCACGGCATGTGGGATCTTCCCGGACCGGGGCACAAACCTGTGTCCCCTGCATCAGCTGGCGGACTCTCAACCACTGCGCCACCAGGGAAGCCCTGCCATTTTACTTTTTGTTTTCTATATCTCTAATGTATTTCCCCTTTATTCTTCCTTTACTGCTTTCTTTAACATTAAGTAAATATTTTCTAATGGAGTGTTCTAATTTCTTTAATCTTTTATTCTATTTTATGAGTTATTTCTTCTGTGGTTGATGTCAGGCTTACCATATACATACTAACTCATAAGAAACATCTTCATATTATGCCAACAATTCCAGTAAGATATGGAAGCATTATTCCTATATAGTCCAATTCTCTTTTCACTTCTTTTTTTGTGGTATTATTATCCTACATATTATATCTATAATTGCTATAAATCCAACAATGCATCATGGAAATTATTTTATATAATTTATGCATTTTAAAGAAGCTAAAAATGTGAGCAAATGTGTATTTATAACATTTGTATATTAACCTTCTCACTTATCATTTCTAAGTCTCTTCATTTATTCTTATTGATTTAAGTTTCCATCTGTAGTCATTTCATTGACCTAATACAGCTTTGCATCTACCCACCTGTCTGTGCTGTTATTGGCAAATATATTATAGTTGACCCTTGAACAACATGGGTTTAAACTGTGTGGGCCCACCTATGCATGTATTTTTTTCAATAAATATACAGTCCGTCCTCCATATCCATGGATGTAGAACTCACAGACATGGAGGGCCAACTATAAGAGATTTGAGCATCTGTGAATTTCAGAATCCACAGGGGGCCCTTAAAACAATCCCTAAGCATACCAAGGGATGACTGCATATGTCTATATCATATAGATATAACTATATATGTATGTTTATAGATATATAAACAATTTCTTTAAAAATCTGTAAGGAAAGAAAGTAGAAGAAATATGCATCTATACTGTCTTTTATAATTATAAAATTGTATTTACTGGATTTGTTTTATATTGATTTGAATTACTGTATGAAGTCACTTACCTTTAGCTTGAAAACTTCCTTTAATGTTTTTTATAAAGTAAGTCTTCTAGCAACAGATTCTCTTAAGTATTTTTTATGTATTTTTTTAATATCTAGGGATGCCTTTATTTCACCTTCATTTTTTATTAAAGTATAGTTTCTGTATAATATTATATAAGTTACAGGTGTACAATATAGTGATCCACAATATTTAAAGGTTATACTCCATTTATAATTATTATAAAATATTGGCTATATTCCCTGTTATATATCCTTGTAGCTTATTTTATACCTAATAGTTTGTACCTCTAAGTCCCCTACTCCTATATTGTCCCATCCCCCTTCCCTCTCTCCACTGGTAACTGCTAGCTTGTTCTCTGTATCTGTGAGTCTACTTTTTTGTTATAGCCACTAGTTTTTGTATTTTTTTAGATTCAATATATAATTGAAAACATAGAGTATTTGTCTTTCTCTGTCTGACTTCTTTCACTTAGCATAATTCCCTCCAAGTTTATCCATATTGCTGCAAAAGGCAAAATTTCCCCCTTTTTTATGGGTGAGTAGCATTATATTGTGTACATATACCACATCTTCTTTATCCATTCATCAGTTGATGGACAATTAAGTTGCTTCCATATCTTGGCAATTGTAAATAATGCAGCTATGAACATTGGGGTGCATATATCTTTTCAAATTAGTGTTTTTGTTTTTTTCAGATACATACCCAGGAGTAGGATTGCTGGGTCACATGGTGCTTCTATTTTTTTTTTATATCTTTATCGGAGTATAACTGCTTTACAATGTTGCGTTAGTTTCTGTTGTACAGTTTCTGTTGTACAAAAAAGTGAATCAGCTATAAGTATACATATATCCCCATCTCCCTTCCCTCTTGAGTCTCCCTCTCATCCTCCCTATCCCACCCCTCTAGGTTGTCACAAAGCATTGAGCTGACCTCCCTGTGCTATGCAGCTGCTTCCCACTAGCCATCCATTTTACATTTGGTAGTGTATATATGTCAGTGCTACTCTCTCACTTCGTCCCAGCTTCCCCTTCCTCCCTGTGTCCTCAAGTCTGTTCTCTACATCTGTGTCTTTATTCCTGCCTTACCACTATGTTCATCAGTACCGTTTTTTTAGATTCCATATATATGTGTTAGCATACAGTATTTGTTTTTCTCTTTCTGACTTACTTCACGCTGTATGACAGAGTCTAGGTACATCCACCTCATTACAAGTAACTCAATTTTGTTCCTTTCTATGACTGGGTAGGTACTTCTATTTTTAGTTTTTTGAGAAACCTCCATACTATTTTCTACAGTGGCTGCACCAATTTACATTCTCACCAACAGTGTATGAGGGTTCCCTTTTCTCCATATCCTCGCCAACATTTATTATTTGTGTTCTTTTTGATGATAGCCATTCTGACAGATGTGAGGTGATATCTCATTGTGGTTTTGATTTGCATTTCCCTGATAGTTAGCAATGTTGAGCATCTTTTCGAGTGCCTATTGGCCATCTTCATCTCCTCTTTGGAAAAATATCTATTCATTTCTTCTGCCCATTTTTGAATTGGACTGTTTGCTTTTTGGATGTCGAGTTATATGATCTGTTTTATATATGTTGAATATTAAACCCTTATTGGTCTTATCATTTGCAGTATTTTCTCCCATCCAGTAGGTTTTCTTTTTGTTTTGTTGAAGGTTTCCTTTGCTGTGCAAAAGTTTTTAAGTTTAATTAGGTCTCATTTGTTTATTTTTGTTTTTATATCCTTTGCTTTTGGAGACAGTTTGAAAAAAATATTGCTGCGATTTATGTTAAAGAGTGTTCTGCCTTTGTTTTCCTCTAGGAGTTTTACAGTATTTGGTCTTACATTTAGGTCTTTAATCCATTTTGAGTTTATTTTTGTATATGGGTTAGAGAATGTTCTAATTTCTTTCTTTTACATGTAGCTGTCTAGTTTTCCCAGCATCACTTATTGAAGAGACTGTCTTTTCTCCATTGTATATTCTTGTCTCCTTTGTCGTAGATTAACTGACCATAAGTGCATGCATTTAGTTCTGGGCTTTCTATCCTGGTCCACTGATCTATATGTCTGGTTTGGCGTCAGTACCAAACTGTTTTGATTACTGTAGTAATAGCATAGTTTAGCTTGTAGTATAGTTTGCAGTATAGTTTCCAGTCAGGGAGTGTGATTCCTCCATCTCTTTTCTTCTTTCTCAAGATTGTTTTGGCTATTTGGCATCTTTCATGTTTCCATACAAATTGTAAAATTTTTTGGCCTAGATTTTTGAAAAATGCCATTGGTATTTTGATAGGGATTGCACTGGATCTATAGATTGCCTTGGACAGTATGGTCATTTTAATAATAGATTCTTCCAATCTAAGAACATGGTATATCTTTCCATTTGTTTGTAAACTCTTCAGCTTCTTTCATCAGTGTCTTACAGTTTTCCAAGTATAGGTCTTTTGCCTTCTTAGGTTGGTTTATTCCTACCTAATCATTCTTTACCCATAAGTAAAAAGAGACCCAAGGAATTCCTTTGGAAATATTTGAGAGAGAAGTAGCTGGGAATATGCTAAAACATTTTTATTTGATGTTCTTATCTGTAAAATAGTGCAGAAGATTTGGACAAATCTAGTTAAAAAACAATTGCTTAATACCTATATAGTCAAACCATATTTTGGAGGTAAACAACTCCAGTTCTACTCTAGCTCAACTCTTATCATAAAGCATTTTCTCCATGCTTTTTATTGAAAAGAATGTACACATTATCAACTATGTATTACCAACCACAGTATATAACTGTTCTTTAATTGTTTTCTGTCTGCCAGTATTATTTCTCCAGTAAGAGTCTGAGTCCCCTAGGGGCAAAGGACTTTGAGATTTCTTTCTATCCCTCACAGCTAGGCAAACTATAGTGCTTAGTGAAATGCTCAGCACATTGAAATATTCAATAATTGCTTCTTAATTGATTGACAATTGACTGAAGGCCCCTCTGCGGTCTGCTACCTTACTACTTGGCATTTTCTATATATTTTCCAACTAGCTCTGGTGATAGGACTCAATGGAGACAGATTTCTTTACAAGTAACTATATTATCTTTTCAATTTCTCCTTGTAATGACAGTGGTCATCCATGTCAGACACCTAATATTAACACAACAACCATGAATTTAAAAAAAAAATTCTTAATGGCAAAATAAAATCTTGAAAGACTCTGCCTCAAAATAAGAATGGAGAAAGCAGTCCACAAGCAAAGACACCTTTAGCTCACCTCATACCTATTCAATCTTCTGATCGTACACTGTAGAGCTAACCACAAAACAGACATATTGTGATTATCTGTAAACATTAGAGGATGTAACATCGAGCTGTACTGCCTCCACCAGGACTCTAAGCCATAAACTTTAAGTACATTAGAAGCAGACACTCTTAGCAGACTTTGCTGAATTGCTGGCAGCATCAACATCTGATCGATATGCATGTTCACCAGCCAAGCTGACTAGTACATCTGTTCTGTGAAGAAACATACATTCTGCCTCTAGTACAATCAGTGTAATTAAAAATTAACATGCATTAATTGTTAGAGCTGATGTAAACAGCTGATGTTCCACTTAGCACTGTCTTCTGTACATATCATTAGGCAAAGCCAAATATTGTTAAGTAAACAGGCAGTGCCTACAAAAAGGAGAGAAATAGAAAACTAATTTCAACTAAATAAACTGACACTGTATTATAAGTCAAATTAAAACTATTAACCACAGCCAGATTAGGCTCTGGATCTTCAGAGGAAAACAATTATAAAAGTCACATTTAATTATTTGAACCTTATTTTGGTAAATGAATTTAAGCTCAGTCTGAAATAGAGTCAGTGTGTGCATGATACACTAGGATCTCAGAAGAGCAGCAAAGGACTCTAGTATGATTCAGGATTGATTTATGACTAAAACATTAAGTGAAAATGCATCATTCACAGCCACTCCAGTGACCAGCTTTCTCTGGGGAGACCCAAATTTGATGTTTAATGTTAAAAAGAGTCTATTTTCTTCTGCATGCATCTGCATAACTGCCATCACTGTCAGTGGGAGTTACAGGCACACACTGAGAAGAGAATATACATCTCATGAGTTAAGTCTTGCCTGACTCCTTTTTTTATAATGTCAGAGCAAAATGATTTCTCCATCTTGATTCAAAAGCAGAGAGAAAAAAAAAAAACTCCAACAAGCAAATCTCTCCAGCGAGGTGCCTTCCCGGTTCAGAGAGCAGTTCCGTCTTTACACATTGCCTGGGGCATTCAGCTGCTAGGGCCCCAGGCACTTCCTCCTCCGCTGAGACTCTCCCTGCAAGTAGCTTGCCTGTCACTCTCAAGTCCGATTTAAAAATAGTGTGAATCTGAGTTTGAGAATGATTTCTTAGGCTATTTCCTCATGAAGCTTGACTGAGTTTCAAAAACAAACAAACAAAACACCGTCCCAATAAATCTGGTCTTCGAAAGAAAGTAAAAATCACAGGGTGCTAGAGTCCAAAGGAGAAACTGACTTATCAAGAGATCACTAGAGAAAACATTGCCATACTACTCAGAATCAACCTTTTTTGTTTTTATCATAATGGCAAAGCTGCTATAAAGAGAATAAAAACATAAAAATTCCCTTAGCATATAGGCCTACAATGGCGAGACCTCCACTTTAACTACTTAGTGATGTGCTTGAGACAGTGTCTATGTTATTTCTTCATAATTTTATTAAATTTGACTGCAAACTGAATTAGTTCATGTATTAGGGAAGATATAGAAATGCTGAATCTACTCATAACGAACAACATTAGATGTGTCAAGGACCACAGGAATCAAAATGAAGCCTATAAAAGTTAAATAAGTTACATAAATTTAGGCATGAGTATAAAAGCTAGCTTATGATTTTCTAAGTTTTCTGTTTGCTATTCAAAACTGCCATCAATCTGCATGCTTTAAATGTAAAATTTAAAAGTTGGTATTTATAACTATTTTTGAGAATTTGAAGTAAAAACCTAAAAGACATCATCCTTGTTATTATAAAAATGTCTGATACTTACAAAATACTAAGCCTTTAAAATTAAATATCAATTTACCATCTGAAAACACAATTTGCAGAAATTGTGGCATGATATTAAATACATTTTTCTCTTTTTTAAAATAAAAAATTATTACAAATTATTGGATAAATTATTTAAATGGAATAATCTGAAAATGATGCCTTAGTTAATTAAAAGTTCACATGTATCCAATTCATGGATTATTAAGAAGAAGTAAAATATGCTTTCAACAGAACCTATATTAAACCTTAAGTATTTCTTTGACTTTTTTTTTTTCAAATTACTCAGAAAGTCTTAATGCTCTTATGGTACCTCAAACACATGAATATCTATCTCCAAGCAGTACCTTGTGAAGTACTGTAGATAGTGATAGGTTGTGCAATTAGGATAAACTTGTTTTTTACCTTGAAAATTTCTTTCTAAAACATTTCTCATATATTTTACTCTCTTGACATTATACATGCGCACACACGTGCACACACACACACACACAAATTCAATCAATCCTAAAAAATTATGCCTAATTCCAGTTCCCCCTATTGGTACAGTGAGTAGACCAGAATTTGCTAAAATTAAAAATTAAAAAAACTGTGCACCTCTTTTGTTAAAAATTGAAAAGTAAAGGCATCTTCATCATTTTCAAGGAAAGGCAGGCTGAAGAAAATATGTTGTTCATGAAGAGAATGCATTTTTCCTATAACATTTTTATGAGGATCTCATATGGTATATAATAGTAGTCTTAAATCCTCTGTTTACTCACAAATATACATTTTCTCCAAAATAGAAAGTATGAATTTATGTTATCTTAAATTCCTTACAGTCTATAGGAGGCTTTCATAAATGTGGTAGCAACCAATAAATGTTTGTCATACAAAAAAAGGAAGATAAAATATAGAAAGATTACTTACTCATGGTTATTAAAACTTCATTATGCAGGATAGTTTTTACCTCATGTCTCTGGAATCTAGTAAACAAGTTTAAAGATCGATTTATCGCCTAATGGCTATGATTTTCTATGTTATTTAATTTTGGAACACCTTATCCATTCTCTTTTTTATGGTAGGGTCAGGTCAAAGTCTTTGTTGTTCATATTTGATTGTGCCTTCAGGTGATGGAATTTTCAACAAATGATATGTATAATTAACAGTAAGAAATACATTTATACTCAAATTCTCTATTTACATGCCAATCTACTAAAAATTTGCCATTGGGATTTGACAAATACAATGAAGAAATTGATATTCACTTTTTCTGTGTGCATATAGCAATAGCCAGTGTCAATTTCACAGCTAACTAGATCTTTTAATTTCTATCTTAAGAAATAAAACTGAGTTATCTCTGATTCTTATCATCAGTTTGTTCATGATTGCTTTTCCTTGTTATAGGATATTTCATGCATTCATTTCTCTTCTCCATTCCTTTGTCGTGTTATGAAACTATAATTGCAAGCATGATGATGTATTTTCAGGCTACCAATAAGGTGAAATAACATCCCTCGTGGGTTCCCTTTGGGTTTTCCATTATTTATAAGTGATGGGACCAGATGGTAGGTGCTACATGAGTAGTCCATCAGGAAGACTTGAAATGCCTCAGAAAAGGTATGCAAAGGAGAGGTGAGAAGATATTAAGGATAATCTTTTTATTGTTTCAGCATTTTGATTTTTATTAGTTAAGGACTAGAAGTCAGGTATCACTATTCATACTAAAGTCAAGTAGTCTCTCTAGTACTGCTACGCTCTGTCAGGGTCCTTAAAGAACCAGGGATCTTGAAACAACTGCCATTGTAATTCAAACTCTCAGAAACACTTTCATTCAAGTTGCCCAAACAGTAGAAAACAGTGACAGGGATGTATGTAGTTGGAAGCATTGTCTGAAAACAGGGAAATTGAAATTCAACTCTCAGGCTTTTCTCACTCAATAAAAGAATTACTGAGTTCATCTAAAAAGATAAAAGCACTCAACCAAATTCACCTTGGCCCTTGAACCTGCCCAGAAGTCCAGCTGTGTTTCCTTAGTTTGCTCTCTCTCCAATTCTCTACATTGCAGGGACAACAGTGTCTATTTCAGACATCCTTCCTTAAACCCCTAAACATGCCCTTTGCTCTCAAGGGAGACTTTATCTCCTAATTCACAGAATACAAAGGAGCCAGAAAATAAAAACTGTCTTAAGATCCTGCCACTAAACCTACAAGATCATTGCATCTTTATTCCCTTCACCTCCTCCACTGTGTGAAAATAGAAGTGGTATCCTTTATTTAAGGCTACTTTCTTGTTGGCTTCTAGATTCTACCCTTTCGGACTTCTCAGTGAACCTTCTCTACCCATTTAATGCTTACTCCTTCCTAGTAGCCACATTTCTGGAAAATGTCATTTGCACGATCATTGGTCCAGTTTTTACCTCTTATTGATTCCTAATTGTCAGTTTGCATTTTCAGAGGAGTAGATACCAGGACAAAATTAAATGTGCAAGAAGAGATTTCTTGGGGGAAATACCTGTAAAGGAGAAAGGGGAGGGAGCATAGAAAGTGGGGAGAGTCTTCAGACAGCCTGATATGAGCCCTTCCTGAGCCATGCAGGAAGGAGGATTGGTTAAGAAGAGACTCAGACTGTAGCATAGATCTAGGATAGTTTCAACCTGGCCAGTGGAGACACCTTGAACCAGAGTTGCTCAGTTAAGGAATGCCAAGTCTCTCAGAAAGGGATCTGCATTATACTCCCACTGTGCTCAGTCATTAGCCTTAAGCAGCTAATGGGAAATATGGACTCTGTTCCAATGCTGGTAAATCCAGAAGGACAATGGCTGAAGCCGTCATTCAATTATGCTCCTGCAACAGGATGTTAGAGTGGAGCATTCTCTTGACAAGACACTCAGCCTCCTGAGCTTTTAAATCATTCTCATGCAAGCTTCCTATGGATAAAACCAATGAACACTGTTTTAGTCCTTAATTTTCTTGTCCTTACCACTGCATTTGACACTTGACCACTCCCTTCTTGAAGTCATCTTCATTGACTTCTGTGACTCTACACTTTCAGGATTTTTCTCTTAAATCTCTAACTCCTTGGGAGATTCCTCCTCTAAGAATCACAGCTAAAACTCCCCTTCCAATATTTCCAAAGTTAGTAAATGTCACTATTATGTAATACGAGGGATGAGAGGAGTGACAAACTGTAGAGGTTAGTATATTAGTCAGTTTGGGCTGCCATAACAAAATACCATAAACTGGATGGCTTAAACAAAAGAAATTAATTTTCTTAAAGATCTGGAAGGTAGAAGTCCCAGATCAAGGTGCTGGCCAATGCGGTTCCTGATGAGAGCTCTTTATGTGGCTTGTAGATAGCCACCTTCTCTCTGTGTCTCACATGGCCTTTCTTCTGGGCGTGCATGGAGAGAGCAAGAGAGAGAGCTCTTATGTCCTTTCTTCTTGTTATAAAGATACCAGTTCTAAAGGATTTGTAACTCATCCTTATAACCTCATTTAACTGTAGTTATATCCATAAAGTCCCTATCTCCAAATACAGTCATGCTGGGGCCTTGGGTTTCAATATATAGATTTTAGGCAGGACACAATTCAGTCCAAAACACTTTTTCACATATTTCTTTCTCACCTCCCACACTTAATTGTTAGGATACTTACCACTTAGCCTCTGAAACATCTCAAATCTATTCATTCCTCTCCATCTACATGGACTTTCCAGAACTAAGAGGTACTTCCCTGTTCACATGGATTATGGCTATATCCTTTTTCATTGGTTTCCTTGTCAAGAGTCCCTTCTCACTGCAGACTAGGTGAGCTTGCTGTAATTTAAATCTGATAAATATCAGTATATTGTTAAAAACTTCCAAGATCCTCCAGATATAGTTCAAACTCTTTAATATTGCATGGAAAGCTCTTCAGTACCTGGCCCCTGTCTACCCTTCTGCTTTACCCTCTCACTTCCAATTACATGTACTCTGCCTTCAAGTCAAACAATACTTCCTTTAGTTGTTCCCCTATACAGCACTCTTTCTTCTTCAGGTCTGCCTGGACTCGTCTTCCTCCAATTCCTCATTTGACCAATTCTTACCCATTTTTCAAAGACCATCTGGGAAACCTTCCCAAAGTCCAGATTTGGCACCTGTTCTTCATGGCCTGAGAATGCCCTATACAAGTGTATTGCAACTGCCCTGTTTCTCTCCTTTGCTAGATAAAGGAAGTATGAAGATTGGAATTATATCTGTGCTATGCATTATTACAACACTGGAGACATAATAGTCAATAAATATTCCCGGTATCCATTTTAGCAGTATGATCTTGGAGACATTGTCTTCTCCTGCTATCCCTCACCAAACATATATTCAATCATTTGAGCTAGGAATTAGAACAGCTGAGTCAGATCCCTCACTCTACTACTAATTAACTGTAAAACCTTGAGTTAGTCTCTTTAGCCCTCAGCATCTTCATCTTGGGATGTACCCTGCATGTGAGTGCTGTCTTTCAGGTGAGTGAGTGTCTTTCAAAAAAAGGTTGAATTCCACTGGACTAGATGACCTTTAAGAGCCTCTCCAGCTCTAAAATATGTTATTGCCCGCCTAGAAAATATTGAGCTGAGGTAGATAACAAGTGTACAGAGTAACAGCACTCAATTATATTAAATAGTTTTTATTATAATTTCCTTTTCACATAGTCTTCTTGTATTAATCCAATATTTAGTAATTTTTTTCCTTAGCTCTAGTTTCATGCTGACGTCATACTGACAGGTTATGTCTCTGCAGCTTCAGCCTCAGTTCCCAACTATTCTCAGAGCTATCCAGCTTGCAAACCAGCCGGGATTTTAGAGGTCTGCTTATGATATCTTAACTTCTCTTCCTCAGTTTCCTCATATGTAAAATGGATACAGTAATAAAGTTTTCTGTAGATAATTAAATGACTTAATTTCCTTAAAGTGCCTGGCACACAGCTTTATATCAAACTGTCAATTATTATTTTAGTAAAGAATTAGACCTTTTTCCATTTACCCTGGTTTGATTCTTGGATTAATTACCTATCATGATCACTATCATAAGCTTTCAACTGTTTTGTTGTTTTGTCTCCAGGCTTTTAAACTTTTTCCTAGTTGTTAGGTACCATAAACCTTCAACTTGTGTTTAATAATTTGGGGGCTTCATTTTTCTCTTTGAGTACACAACTTTTTGTTACCAAACCAAAATGAAACAAAATAAAGACACACCCTAATTAATTTTTGTTTTTGCTTCCAAATTTTGTCCCCATTAATTCTTCCTTGTACCTCACTATCCTTCTCCCCTGCAGCCTGAGTATGTATCACCTTATAGCTTAACTAATATGTGAAAAGTACTTAGTGAAACTGTCATTATGTTCTTATATCTACACTGCAGTGACCATGCCTTCAGACCAACTGAGCCCTCTCAAATCCATTACAACTTTAAGGGAGGGTTTTCCTGCCATAAATATGTACTAAAGATTACGTGGGAACTCCAGTACTTTTAGGGACAGAACATAAACCCTCCTTCCGAAAGGTTGTCCCCTACCATGAGGCAGAAGCCCCGGAAAGCTCAGTTCTTCTGAGATGAAAGCTATACCACCTAACACTCCAGAGGAGAAAGAAAAGAAGAGAGGCTTTTTAAAATACCTACCAAGTTTGTAGAATTATAGGAATTTAGCAGAAAAGACCAGATACACTCAGTACTCCCTCCTACTCTCACCTCAGCTTGTACTTTCTCCCATTGCACCCCTAGGCAATATGGCATGAAAAGGCTCAGCAAGAAATATTCATTTCTAAAAGAAAAACAAATCATTATAGCAACACTCACTGGTCATTCTGTAGCAAATGTGCAATGCTCAGATTTTGTATTTTCCTGAAATAACATGCACATTTTAGGCATGAAATTATGATTGTTTGACTGTGAAATGCTGCACCCAAACACCATGTGGCTTTTAGCAGCATATCATCATATCAAGAACTATTTTTACCCTTTGGCGATTTTTCCTGCTTTGGCTCTGAGAGCTAGTCCATACGGTATTTGTATGTGGCATCAGTGGCAAAGATTTTTTAGAAGAGTAGATTTCTTATGTAGTACCATGTACCAATGTTAGCACAGAATCTAAACGAGAAATTAAAATAACCTGCCTTCAGGTTCAACTGGCAAAAAATAAAGTCATAGTGAATATGAAAGAAGAAAAAAAAGACAAGAACTTAAAACGTACTTTTCTGTTCTTTCTTACTTTCCTTAAAAAATTATTTAAGTACCTACTAAGTTTTAGAATATCAGAAAAACAATAGCCTATTTGCAATGCATATTCTGCATTTCTTCCCCTATGACTTTGGATCCTAGTGGCAATGATATTTGTCCAGCACCTCATTTGAGGAAAGCGCACAAAAATCTTTAGAACCTCCATGTATTTGTTGCCTTTCAGAAGCCTGGGAAGAAGAAAAGAGCAACTTCTTACAAGATTTGAGCATATATTGGTCCCCTTCCAGGACGCAGACATGAAGCCATATAAGAAATATTTTGAAAAGACAACCAAAATTAGCCAAACTCTTTAAACTTCCAAAATGCTTGGAGCAAAAGTCTGTTTTAGTTTAATCCAAATTAGTTTGCAGACTTAACTAGAAAGAGAAGCTATAGGAAAATATGAGCTGGCTTAACGTTTGTGTCTTGTCTATAACTACAAAGTTGGCTTTTGTCTCTTGAAGCGACTGATCTGGTTACGGGGTTTTCCAAATATGTGATGTCATAAAGGTGTTGTGATACTGAGCATGGATTCTTGGATTCAAAAACTCAGTTTGCATTGAAAGTAAAACAAAGCTATGCTAATTCATATAAAATTTCAATCATCTTGTCCACTTTAAGAAAATAACAGTGTTAGAAAGATTGATTAAATCAGCATGATTTTGTACTCACCCAATACGTATTGCTGTTTGACTTGGTGAGCTTTTTCAAAAGCTGCAGAAATCATTTTAAGATCTACTGTTGTTAATCATATCATCTTCTTCTCATAGTTACTCTTGTAGTTACCTCTTTAAGGAGCTTCCAAGCACTATTCCTTTATAATAAAATGTTCCAGAGATTCTATAATTAAACCGAAGCTCAGCTTGTCCATGCAACCTAACTTGGTGCATATGTATTGCAAAGAAATTCCATTTTGTCAGTTGATTTATTGTTGTATCAAAAGGAATAAACTCTTGAACCCCAGGGGAGAAAAATTATGCTGTTCCATTCTACTCATGACATTTCAACATAGGCCAACAAATAACTGGAATTATTTTCTCAAGTGAGGAAACTGAAATAACTTTTTTAAAAAAAGCAAAATCTTTGTCCAAATCAATGTGTTTATAAACTTTTAGTTGTAAGAATTGCTCTTCTTTCAGACAGCACTCACGCTTCTTTTCATAAATGTATCTCTTCCAGAAAAGTATTGCTAAATCATTCGTTCTTTAAAATTTGTCATCAAAATTAAGAAGAAAGATACTAGAGAAAGAAACAAATGTGTGAAGTAATGCATTTCCTTCTAGCTAATTCTTTTAGTGAAATATCTGCCTGATGATTGGACTTGACTGAAGGAGTGTAACTGTCCCTGTCATTTTTAAACTTATGTTACAAGGTCCATACAACAATAGCAGCAGCCCCAGTAACAAAGAATAACATTATTAAGTGTCCACAGGCTGATGCAAATGCTGAAATAAAAAGAAATTAAAGTTCTCAGTCTTGAGAAGGAAGACCTATTATGATCCCATTTTAAAGAAGATGAATCTGAGGCCCACAGAAATTGTTTAGTTTGCTCAAGATCACAAATCTAGTAGATGGCAGTCAGGACACTGAAACTCTTTGACTTTAAAACTCATGTGTGAATGACCACACATTCCTGTGCTTTGTTTCCTCCTGCACCAGAGACTAGCTCACTGGGTACCTAATAAGCTAGGTTACCAAGACTGCCTTCAGTATGATTTTCTTTCAAGTTGTCATTTTTCTTCACTCCTCTCCCTCACCTCCCTCTCTCAAAAGGGGGGAAATTGCCATTAAAAATGGACTATGGATTTCAGAAAGGGTATTTGCATGATAGCAAGGTGAACAGACTTCTGAGTTACTACAGCCAATTCACTCAATTATGATCATCAGACAAAAGAAAGGGACAAAAAAAATCAAATGGAAAATGCCTAAATTAATATTCTCAGTTTCCCCAAATGTGAATATCAAGAAAGACTCTTCCAATGAAGAAAAGCATGTTAGTTCTCTAAAAGAGAATTGCGGTACTTGAAGTTGTTTCAATGTGTTATTCAGCTTTATGCTCTGAAGCAACTCACAGTACCCCAATTGTTTCTTCACTCAGCTACATATAAAATGTGTACTTAGGAATGCTTTATAAGACATTCAACAAAGTCTTTCTTATTTAACTGCACTGATTAGAAGGGGCAAGCATTTCATTTTGGCACAAGTGTGGCTCACTACTTCATTTCATCCTGTTTGAAATATTACTCAGAGTTCAGAATGCCAAGCTTTGAGCAGAGAAGAACAATGTATGGTTTTAAAAATATAAAATAAAATAACAATAGTTATGATGAGAAGAGAGTGAAAATAATGTAATTCTTAGTTCTTTCAGATGGCAACTAGTTCGGGGGGGGAAAAAGGTGGGTCCCATGATGTTACCAAAACAGCATCTAAAAAACCCCTGAGATTACAAAAGAAGCAAAGTTTAAAACTACCCTGTAGGAGTGAGGGTCAAGCAAAGCACTGTGTGACTAGATGAGAAAGACTTGAGGAAAATGTATGTGAGAAGAGGTACTAGTGAGGGGGAGGAAAAAATTGCCAGACAGCCTAAAAACAAATCTGACCTTAATGGTGACCATGATAAACATATAACAGAAAACCTCATGGAGCAAAACCAGGGCAGTGAAGAAAACAGGCAAAAGCTACATGGAGTCTAACATTTTTCATTAGATACTTAAAATATGTGAGTGGTGGTCCCTGACATTTCTTGGTGTTCCAACTATATGAGTTCTAGATCTTGCTCTAAAAAGGAAAACAAATCTACTTCTCCATCAATATAGAATGAGACCATGCTCAGATCATGTTAGAAAATTGTGGTCTATGACCTCACCCCCCATCACCTTCAGGTGAAGAAACTATAAGTTCAAACAAATTAAATGACTGCTCAATGCCATTAGTGTAGTTACTGTCAGAGCTTCTACTTGTAGGGCGTGTGTGTATGCATAGCCAGGGAAATTATTTTTAATCCTTTCTTGCTAAATCATATGTTTACTTTTTCACATTTTTATAATTCTAAAATATAAGTACACTTACAATTAATGTGTACATTTGAAAAGGCCATGTTTTACTTCTTTTATTTTCTTCCCTCTCTTCTTCCTTTCTGCCTTCCTTCCTTCCTTCCTTCTTTCCTCATTTTCCCTCTTTTATTTTTCCTCCTGAAGAGCTACTGTTAAATCTATGATCCATCTTACATTCTTGAATCTTTTGGACAAGTAACTTCCAGATTGAGATCTAAGCCAATGAAATAGAATTCTCAGTGAGCAGATCATGGATATGATGGAACATTTGGGGGAATATCACTTCAAGTACAGCTAAAAACTTTTCTTGTTTAATTATTTCAAATCCAATGAAGCATTAGCTATACAAGGACTAAAACACATCCCTTCTAATGATAAAGCTAATGTTTTCTTTACTCTATCACATTAATTATTTTAATTATAGTTTTCACCTGACAACGGTTTAAGGTACAGAAAAAATACTATGGTGCTTCACTCACCTTTAAGCTTCTGATCAGTACAAAGAAAATTGAAACTGAGTCAATATTTTTTGAATGTCATTAGTGAAGACAGTTAATGTATCATAGACTAAGTCGTAAAGGGTTTTCACTACGTCAGCAACAGATCTAGAAAGTAGGGGTAGGGATTATTTCTGTGGATGACCCAGCAATCCCACTACTGGGCATATACCCTGAGAAAACCGTAATTCAAAAAGAGTCATGTACCACAATGTTCATTGCAGCTCTATTTACAATAGCCAGGACATGGAAGCATGTCCATCAACAGATGAATGGATAAAGAAGATGTGGCACATATATACAATGGAATATTACTCAGCCATAAAAAGAAAAGAAATTGAGTTATTTGTAGTGAGGTGGATGGACCTAGAGGCTGTCATACAGAGTGAAGTAAGTCAGAAAGAGAAAAACAAATACTGTATGCTAACACATATATATGGAATCTAAAAAAAATGGTTTTGAAGAATCTAGGGGCAGGACAGGAATAAAGATGGAGACGTAGAGAATGGACTTGAGGACACGGGGAGGCGAAGGGTAAGCTGCGACAAAGTGAGAGAGTGGCATGGACTTATGTCTACTACCAAATGTAAAATAGATAGCTAGTGGGAAGCAGCTGCCTAGCACAGGGAGAACAGCTCGGTGCTTTGTGACCACCTAGAGGGGTGGGACAGTGAGGGTGGGAGGGAGACGTAAGAGGGAGGGGATATGCGATTATATGTATATGTATAGCTGATTCACTTTGTTATAAAGCAGAAACTAACACACCATTTAAAGCAATTATACTCCAATAAAGATGTTATAAATAAATAAATAAAGCCCCAGGGTGGGAGAGTGGGGGGGAAGACACTAATATAGGTCAAATTAATAAATTCTATGTATACACTTGGGTATAAGTTTTTAGATTGTCTTATTAGTGTGTTTATATTATACAAATCCTTTCTGGGAATCATCTCAACGCAACTTCCTAATGTGCCTCATTATATGGAAGGAAGGGAGGGGTGGGAAGAAACTAGCATTGACCAATTTTTTGTCTCTCTTTTTTTTCTGTATTGGCATCAATCTTTTATGAATGTACATTTCTCTTGAAAATTGCTACTGATTTGGCTTGCAACCATTTTCAAGACAAGGATCATAGCTTATTTGTGGATTTTTACAACTATTAGAAAAACAAGACTGGTTTCAAGCAGTTTTAAGGGAAAATAATCATCCTCTTTTCCTGATTTTAACAGTTCAGGACACTACTGATTTATTAAAATATCAGTTCTAGTTGATAAATCCAAATACTATTTGTCCAAGAAAAAGTACAACCTTGAGACATTAGCAGGAAGTTTATATTCATTCTAAGAGAAATTTCTACCTGAGGATTTCATTAGATTGAGTATATGATACAACTTTTATGATGAAAGTTATCTTTTTTCTTGCTTTATGTTGCAGATTTAAAGAAAGAACATAATTGCAGCTACTCTATGTGTCTTTCAGGCACCTCATTTCTCCAGTCTTCTCCAAGTGACACAATACGGATCTATTAGTGTAATTATCACATAAGGTCATTTACCACTTTGTAATTGCTGTAGGTTGTGAATCATGTATGAAATGAAGGCATCTGCAGTGCAAATAGAACATAGGCAAGAATGTGCTGTGTGCTAATTAGGTAACCATCTAACGATAAGACCCTAGGGAAACACAGTATAGCAAAATCCCACAGTGTTCTGCAGTCACAAGGCAACAAAACATTCCTAAGGAGTTCAAAAATATATCCATTATTAAGTATAATCCTTTCCTCTCTTCAGACTCTCTGAACTCTGTTCCCTGTGAGCGTACACCCCCTCTATCTATTTCATCCTGTGCAATGTTAATCAGGCTCCAACAGTCAAGAACCATCTGATTGACATAAGAATTGTTCTACTCATTCACATTAAAGATTGAGAACTTATTTGAAGAGTGTTCATGAATTTTGGGTTTATGTTGTTTTCCTGACCATTCTATTAAAATTTTTGTTTAAAGAGTAGGCCACTTTGCTATGTAAGGGTGACAAGCCTCAGTTATCAAAACTCATGGGTATGAAAGGAATGGAGTCCATGTTACTTAAAGCAAACTTCTACCTTGTTTATGCAACAATCCAACAGGTTTAGAGCAAAGAGAATACATAGAAAAAAAAAGTTTAACAAGCTGAGTTCTTCACCAACTCTTAAATATTCAGCTAATATTTTATTTGGTTGAATTGTAAACTTCAGGAGTCTGGCTGAAACTGAGCACCTGACATCAAATACACTGAACATTTGGCCAAATTAACTAATGAGATGTTCCTTCTTTTCTGCTTCTATAATGCATTACTGAAAAATATTTGTTTCATTGCCTGTTGCGCCGATTTGGATAGAAAGGATTTATTTCTTTAAAGTTGCCTCTATCAAAATGCATAATCTAGTCATTCTGAATACCGGCAATGGCAATTATTTCCTTCTATTGTGATCTGCTTGCTATTTATATAGTATTTTCTACTCATCTTGCTTTCTTCTTGAGCTCAACATAACGTACTTCTTAAGATGTCACACTGTCACTTCCTATTGCCACTCCAGCACAACAGGATTCCTGTGAACTTGTCTTCAGAGATAACAGTTGACTTGGGGTTAGTTTCTTGCCTTTCCATTCACTGCTATTTGTGACTCATAAGTGGTGCTAATAAAATGTGTCTGTGTGCTTCACACAACAGGTTCAGATTTTTGGTAAACTTCTACTTAATTTGGAACTTTTGGCCACACTGATTTTTTTCTGCCAGTCTTCTACTTGATGGGCTCCTTCTCTTGAGGCATTTTTTTGTAGCTTCTTGCCACTTCACAGCTACTTAAGTAAACAGAACTTAGTGACTATTTTTCATTCTACACCATCAGTTTTTCCACTATGAATGTGGTTCCCCAGATGTTGGTTGTTAATGCAGATAGGGTAAATTTATTCCTAAATTATTTTATAATTTTTGTATATGTCCACTTATAAGACCCAATCATTTTTTTCTTTATCAAAAAATATGTGCCTACATGTGACAGCAATAGACATAGATTCTGAGACATAGGGGAAAAGACACAGAGAATGTCACTGTTATCATGGAGCTTGCACTGCAACTCATGAAAAATCAACAAACGAATAACCAAGAAGACTCTCAGTTAGTTATAAGTATCTGGCAGAAAATTAAGAGTGCAATGTTATAGTAAATGCAAATTTAGACTGAGGATTTAAGAAGATATCTCTGAGGATGTGATATTTATGCAAAGATCTGAATGACACAAAGCAGCTAACTGTGGTAAAAATCTATGGGAAGAACATCCAAGTAAAATGAAGAGTTAGTGAAAAGGTCAAAGGGCAAAAATGAGCTTTTTTCTATTAGAAGTCCCTAGAAGTTCTTAAGCCTAGAAATATGGGTACAGTGTAGGATTTCAAAAGCTCTTTCAGGCTTCAGTGAGGAGAATCAAAGAATCAGAGTTTAAACACAAGACTTGTTAGTTGATTGTTACAGTAGTCCAAACGAGAGAAAATGGCTTGAACCGGAAGAGGGAGGGGCAATTGAAAGAACTGGGTGAATGCGTAATATATTTTGGAAGTAGAATTCACAGGATATACTTGTAGAAAAGATGGTAACAGAACTAATAGAAAGGATAATTCCAAGATTTTTGGTGATCAGCAAGTAGATATGGGTCCATTTACTCAGACAGGCAAGGATAGGAGCGGAACCTGTTCTTTGGGGAGAGGAGAATAAAAGTTTTTCTTTGGCCATGTTTTGATTTGTAGAGTCTTAGAGTCATGCCTATAAGAATGCCAAGTTGACACCGGAGATAAATTTGAGATTCATTAAAGTTCTGAGACTAAAGACCTCACCTAAAAAGTTTATATCTATAGAAAAAATAAAAGGGAGCAGAGCCTTGCCCTGAGGGCCCTCCAATCTTAGAGGTGGAGCAGAGGAAGCAAACAAAGGAAACTGGGAAGGAAAGGCCAGTGAAGTAGGAAATATCGTATTATGGTATCCCTAAAGCCAAATAAAGAAACACATTTCAAGACAGAAGGAAAGGGACCAAAATGGCAGAGCAGGAGACCCCAGCCTCCATGGTCAGAAAGATCAACCATTAGACAGCTATCCGTGAAGAATAGTTCAGGGAGAGCGCAGAAGTCCACTTAAGAAACATCAGCAACACAGTGAAAGAAAAAACCTGAGAATAACTGAATGAAAAGGGAAGGAAGAACAACTTCATTTTTCCTGCATCATCCGATCCCCTAGGCGGGCACTGTACAGCACCAAGAGGGGGCGCTCCAGCTAGAAAGAGTTCCTTTCACCAGGAAAGGGAGAGTAGGGTGAGCGTCCAGGTTCTGCAGTCTTTTGGGGAGCCACGTGAAGGACTCACTTTGATTTCACCCTACCCAGAGACCAGCGAAGCTGAGACTTATAGAGATGGCTAAGAACAAGGAAGAAGAGTAGGGGCTATAAGGATCAGCCTCGTAGCAGGGGTGACCATGGATCACAGTGACCTGCTCTGCAGAGGACCACAGCAGCTTTCACCACTGAAGACACCAATGCCAGCCAGCACAGCTGCTGTGGATCCCCTGCAGATTTCACAGGTTCCCCTGACAGGTAGTTGCCTTTGCAGACACCAGTCACCTGAGTCCCTGATGGCTCCCTACCTGTGCCCCATCAGAGCCTGGGATCTGCTCCAGCAGCCCTTCAAGTCCTCTGTGCATCATAAGATGCCAGCTTAGATCCCTGAGACAGGCCCCTTCACCACTGTCACTAGCCTCCAATGCACACCTACAGCCAAGGCCCCTACAGCTGCGTGTGGGCCCAGATGCGGCCCTGTCTTCCTCTGTCACTGGCCTGCACTGCTGGGCTCACCTGCAACTAGACCCCATCCAGCTGTACATGTGCATGCCTATGGCCTGAACCCTGTCACTGGCCTCCACTGCACACCTATGATGAGACCCTGCAGGCATTAAGAGTACACACTGATAACAGGGCCCCCGAGTTGCTTGTGGTCCCTGATTTGACCCTATCTCTTGTCACTGGCCTGCACCACTGGGCACACCTAGATCTGGGCACAACTAGAGCTAGCCCCACCAGCTATGTACCTGCGTGCCCCTAGCCTGACTTCTGACATCAGCCTCACTGTCATGCCCCCAGGGTGAGACACTGCAGCCTCACTAATGCACTCCAATATCCAGAGCCCCACAGTTGCTGTGGGCCCAGCTTCAGGCTGTCTCCTGTCATTGACCTCCACTGCTGGGTTAGTGCGCAAGTAGCCCTTCCGACTGTGTACTTGCACACTGACAACCCAGCTCCCTTCACCAGCTTCTGCTGCTGTGCATGCGCTGGTGGTGAGACTCTACAATCACAGGAGTACACCCCAAAGAGCCAGAACCCACACAGCTGTCAGTGCATCTGCAGTTGGTCCTGGCCCTTGCTGCTGACCTTGGCCCTGACCACTACGTGTGTGTTCGCAATTGGCTCCTACCGCTATACAGGCACCCGCAGCTGGACCCCACAGCTAATTATGTGTACACCACCAGCTTCAGCCACCATCACTGCCTGCCCTGGTCCCTCGCTGCTGAAACTTGAGGTGCTGCTGAGGACCTCAATAGCCTTTGCAGCCGCTGAGGACCATGAAAGAGTGTACTTTAAATATTATTTCGGATTGGGGTGGAATTAAAGTGGAAATGAGTAAACCTTGCCCTGTTAAACTGAAACAAATTCTTCAAAATATCTGAAAGGTTCTAATATAGAGAAACAACAACAACAATATGCGTATCAGCCATATCTGGATAGAAACTACAGCTCTGCCATTTACTTACTGGATTACTTTGAGCACTTTACTTATTTTCTCTGAAGTTCAGTGTGTCCAAGTGCAAAGTAAGGCTCCAAATGCTTATTTCATAGGATTCATATCAGGCTCAGTGAAAAATATTATGTAAAACATCTAGTATAATGCCTGGCAATATGACACACGTATAATAAGTAGTGAATATTTTTCTTAAGACTCTATTTAATAGAGCCTTGGTAATCATGACTTCTATATTCAATTTTAAACTGTAAGTTACATGAGGGCAGAAACCATGTCTTATTTACTTTTTTTTTTTTTTTTTTTGTGGTACGCGGGCCTCTCACTGCTGTGGCCTCTCCCGTTGCAGAACACAGGCTCCGGACACGCAGGCTCAGCGGCCATGGCTCACGGGCCCAGCCGCTCTGCGGCATGTGGGACCTTCCCAGACCGGGGCACGAACCCGTGTCCCCTGCATCGGCAGGCGGATTCTCAACCACTGCGCCACCAGGAAAGCCCCTTATTTACTTTTGAATCTCTATAATCTTCCACAATGCCTGGCATATAGTGGGGAATCTATGTATACCTGTTGAAGCAAACTGAACTGAATTTCTTGATGGTTCTTATCAATTGCTCTGTAACAAACCATCACAAAACTTAGTGGGTAAAACAACACAATATTTATTTTTTTGTTGGGACTACTTACTCTACTCTACTTTGTGCCAGCTAGGATGGCTCAAAGCCTAGAAATTAGAATCATCTTAAGGCTCACAAATTTGCAAGTTGATGCCTGGCTAGAAAGACTTAAATGAGAGATGGAACAGCTGGGATAACTTGGGCATCTCTATCTCCACTTGGTCTCTCCGACTTGATGGCTTCAGGGAAGAGAGACATATGCCAGCTCAGAGCTCTCAAGGCATGAATCTTGAGAGAGAGAGAGAGAGAGAGAGAAAGAGAGAGAGAGAGAGAAAGTCAGGCAGAAAGTGTATCTCTTTTCACGATCTGGATCAGAAGTCACTCTTACCATAGTCTTCTCATTGAATTGCAGAACAGAACATATCATGACCCTTTCTGAAAATATAATCTACCCCAATGTATTAACAATGTTGTTTAGTAACTGATCCAAGGTAATCTGACCAGGATTTTGTGAAGGAAAGCAATGAAACAAAATTGGCCATACTTTAATAACTGTTGAAGATATAAGATATGTGTATAGGGGTTCATTGTTATTCTATTTGTGACTCTATTTGAAATTTTATATAATACAAAGTTCAAAAAATTTAAGGTCTGGGGGCTTCCCTGGTGGCACAGTGGTTGAGAGTCTGCCTGCCGATGCAGGGGACACGGGTTCGTGCCCCGGTCCGGGAAGATCCCACATGCCGCGGAGCGGCTAGGCCCGTGAGCCATGGCCGCTGAGCCTGCGCGTCCGGAGCCTGTGCTCCGCAACGGGAGAGGCCACAACAGTGAGAGGCCTGCGTAGAGTAAAAAAAAAAAAAAAAATTTAAGGTCTGATTTTAAGCTTGAAATACATCTCAGATTTTCTTGTCTTCATCCTGTTAATACTTATCTGGTGCCTTTTTTTTTTCAGTTCTACTCTTATGGGCTTCCTATTTTCTGATTTCAGTGTGGGATAGAGATTAGACTCTTAAACAGACTCCTTGATTATATTCATTGTTGCTTCTCAACTATCCAATTTACTACAAGCATTGCTGACACTGACCATGTGCTCAGGCAAATGCCCAAAAGTTTACCCTTCTGACCCTACCTCTACCCTCACAAACTCCTGTTTAAGCTTGAGCTAGACTGTGTTACTGTTCAAAATACTTGTTTCTCATTCTTGTGGGAGAATTATCTACTTCTGCCCCACTGACATCATATTTGATCATTTAACTTGCTTGTCCAGTGGAATGTGAGGAAAGATATGTGTGACTTCTAAGAGAAGTGATTGTGTGATTCTAATAATCTCTTTTCTCCTGCCAAAAGATCAGAAATATCCCAGGTAGTGGTTGTTCCTTCAGCCTGGATCTCAGAATGAAGATGATGACTCACAGCAGAGCCATATACCAAAAATGGATACGTAGTACAAGTGGGTATTAAACTTGTTGTAAGCCACTTTTGAGGTAATTTCTTCCTGCAGCATAACTTAGTCTAGCTGCCTGACACAAACTATGTCCAATCAGCATTTGTTGTGGCTTGTTCAGTGCTAGATAAAACATTTTCCACCCACAAGCAACTGCCATCCACAAAATAACCTGGTTGAGTTTAATGTTAGATCCTATTCTTAGTAATTAGCAAGATCATCATCATCTAGATTACTTCATTTGTGATGGCAAAAGGATCAGAGATTAATATATCTATGTATATTCATAGCCAACACTAATCCCTGCAGTACATTACCATGTGATGTTCAGTATTATATGTTAAACTGGTGAAATGTTATGGTCAGTTTATTATATGTGCTTAAATATCTGAAAACAACCATTAGAACACTGAATAAAAGCAAGTGAACTCCAACAGCAGTAAATATTTATCTCCTAAGTTTTCATACTTTCAGTACAGTGAGAGTCCATTAAGACAAGTAATGTGCTCTTTTTCTTTAAGACAAGAATGCCCATATTAGTTGTGCATAAAAAATAAAGTAGTACTTTGTACTAATCAAGACAGACTAGATAACAAACCACAACAAGATCTCAGTGGCTTAACACCTACATTTATTTCTAGTTGATGCAAAGTGTGCTATAGGTCAGGTCACCCTCCTGGGCAGCTGTCTTCTGTGTGGCAACATAACAACCTAAGGTGGTTTAATCTTGCTGCTCCACCTTCCCAACAAACAATTTCCGTGATTACTACTGAAGGAATAGAGACAGCGGAATCATGCAGAGGCTTCGCATTGCTTCCATCCAGAAGTGACACATTTAATTGGACAGCATCAGTCATGTGACCTTACCTAGAGCCATGTCAGGGCTGGCTCAGTTGGCTCAGGAAGAAAAGAAATATTGATGAGCTGCTGCTTTCATGTTTTAAATAATATGAAAAGGATGTTTGAATAAGGGATGATTACACTGATGGAAGTGGAAAGAGAGAAAGATTGCACAAAAGTTTAATTATAGGGTCACTGAATTCCCACATATATGCAAAAATATAAAAATATTGAAAGTAGTGTTTTACCATTAATGTAGCAAGAATTTCCCAAATTGTACAGTAACATCTCCCACCACTGTATTTCTTTCAATAGAATAGTAGGATATCACTGGAGCAACAGAGGTGACAATAATACTAACAATAGCAGCAGTAACAGTAGCAGCAACAACACTGTGAGCTAATGTTTGTTAAGTACTTAGTCTGTGCTGGAAACTATTTAAAGGGCTCTGTAGAAACTGTGTTATGTAAAATGTCAAAGAAGACCTAGAAAATAGTTATTATTGACTTCGAGAAGTGTTTTTAGAATCTTAGAGTAGTAATTAATATAGTCAATATTGTTTCAAGGAAAATATGAATGACTGATACCAAAGAATGTACGCTATTGGCCATATCTCATTCTATGTAGTAGAGTAGTTTTTATATTTCTTTACATTCTTTTATGACTTGGCAGGAGTTCAAAGATAACATATGTGCATTCCAGTGCTCCAAGTATTTTTGAATCTGTGCTAACATAAAATGTGCTTTCACCTCACCAACTCTGTGTTATAATACCAACTGGGGAATATTCTCATGTACATCAATCAGACACAGGGTAGACACTACAAATCTTAATCCTCTCTTAGGTTGGCATGGGGGCAGGGGAAAGAGTTTAAACAAAGAAATCACAAGACTACCAAGTCTTATGGAAAGTAAAAGAAGAGGCGTGCAAAATTCTAGATAGTGGAGCAGGGGGAGAATGTGATGGGGAAGGCATATAAGTGGCTTTGAAAGGTATTGGTAAATTTTATTTCTTAAACTGGGTCTTGGTTATATGTGGTATTTGTTTTATTATTTAAATTTGCATATAGACTATACACATTTGTATAGTATAATTCCACAGATAGCAAAAGAAGTTTGTTGGGAGAAAAACTTAAATAGACACAAGATCATAGCTATATTTGACTTTTCACATCACCTTACTAATTTATATTTTTGCGACGTAGAACAAAAGACTTCGGGGAAAGGTGACAAAAGAAATATTTTTGAAGCAATAGTGACCACTTTCATTAATGGGCAGTTTCATACAGTGGTAATGTGTAAAAGTTAATTGGATTGGATTAACAATCATTTCAATATTAAATTATTAGAAATAGATTCTAGGAGGGGAAACACTCTCATGACTTCCAACTGGTTCCCTGTATCTACTTCCTGTCCATCAGATACATCCTCAAAACTGATTCCAAAAGGATCTTTGTAAAATGCAAATCTGGTATCTGATTTCTGCTAAACATCTTCAGGGCCACCTCTGTTTCCATGGAATGGTGTCAGGATCTCTATGTACTTTTAAAGCTTCATTTTCTATTACTCCCACCATGTGATAACAATTACATTCAGTCACAAGTGGTCCGTCTTCCATGTTTTGCTCTTCCTCAATTTCCTGCTTTTGCATATTGCTGGACTCTTTTTCAGGAGTATTATCGGTCTTATCTGCCTGGCAAACTGCTGCTCATCTTTAAAATTCATCTCAAATTTCACCTCTGCTGAGAAACTCCCCTGACTTTTCCAAGAGGATTTCAATGCTTGCTCCTTAGGCTCTTACAGTATGTTATCTGTACCTCCACAAATGCACTTAATGTAATTTTGGTTTTTTCTGAATCTGTCTCTCCCACTGGAATGGGAACAGATGGAGGATCAGACTATATTCTAGTCATCTTGGTAGACAGTCAGCCCTCTGTATCTGTGGGTTCTGCATCCGCATATGCATATTCAACCAGCCCTGGGTGAAAAATATTAGGAAAAAAATAATTCCAGAAAGTTCCAAAAAGCAAAACTTGAATTTGCCATGCATTGGCTACTATTTACATAAATTTACATTGTATTAGGTATTATAAGTAATCTAGAAATGATTTAAATTTTATGAGAGGATGTGCCTAGGCTATGTGCAAATACTACACCATTTTATATAAGGTAGTTGAGTATCTGCAGATTTTGGTTTCGGGTGGGTGGGTGAGTGAGGGGTCCTGGATCCAATCCCCTCTCGATACTGAGGGCTGACTATACTTAGGATTTAGAATAGTGCTTGAAACGTAGTGGGCACTTGACAGATGCTTGTTGAATGAATAACTAAAAATGAATGAAGATGAGAATATTTAGAGCCAAGATTGCAAATTTCCCAATATAGCTGAATCTGGTACCTTTTGGGTTTGACCAAATAACCGACAAATGAATCACATTCCTTCCTTCCAAACATAATGATGATCTTCTAATTATATCTCCCTTAACAATAAATATAATGGTTTACCTTTGTTTCATGTGTTATAAACTTGAAACTACATTAGATGCAATTACATGCATTCTCTAGTCTTCACATCAACCCTTCTAAAGTGGGTATTACTAAAACCCATTTCATGGTGAAAATCTTAAGCTCAGAATAGATAAATAACTTATCCAAAATAACATAACTTAAAAGTGGTCGATTGAACCTCCAAATATGCCCCAAATGGGCATATTATAACCTTACTGCACAGAAAAAAGAATCAAGGATTGCACAGATGTGAAGATTTCTCAACTTACAATAATAACACAAAACCACTAGCAAGCCTGGATAATCCAATCCAGATAATCTATCCCCAGATAACACAGATATTCAAAGGTCTGTTCCTACATCCAGTATGGAGGTATATGAAGATCTTTAATCTAGAGAAAGGAAGATCCTGCCCTTTATGCCGTATTTCTGAACTACACAAAAGAAGAAATGTTCCAGTAAACTCATTTTGAGAACATTCATTTATGCCAACTGCCTGGGCAAACACTTCTATTTCATTCAGGAATATTTGTTGTCAGTTCCCTCAAAAAGAACAAAAGTCTAAAACTTTTGGCTTTCTACTCACATTGTTTTTATCTCAATAAGAAAAACAAAATAGCCTATATTCTGTCTAGGTTGGTCACTAGCTTGGCGATTCAGAACCATAACTTTGCAGTTACATTTCCATCATTTTTCTGTGTAAGATTCTTTCACTTTTTCTGATTCTTTTTCAGAACCATATTTACATCCTTCTGTTTCTAATAAAATATTTTGTCACTCCTGTCAATTCTGAACGATCTATTAAACTTTGCTTTTTAACTATGTTTAATACTATAAAAGTAATTTATTTAACCTTTATCCTTATTTTTCTTTGCAAAAGTAATGAAGAATAACTTATCTTTGTTTTTTTAATGTGTAGTCTTTTGTGAGTTGATGGGGAACATGATTACCAAACTAATTGACTGTTTAGTTTATTGAATGTTGGTGATTTATAAAATGTTGTATTTTTAATGCATAATTAAAAGATAAACACAGGCAAATTTCCTTAACTAAAACAGAAGAACTCTCTATAAGTTGGAGGGTATAAATCCAGCAAAAGGCAATGTGTACCAATGTGGCTATATTCATGCATGAAATGCCTAATGAAATATGCTACTTCTAGTACAAATAATTGCCTTTGTTTTCATCATCTTTCCTGGTGTATCCTAGCAGGCTACAAAATAGTGTACATTTTATCCTGATCTACAATCAGACAGTTCATAAAACTCTAATGGAAATGAAGATTTTTCTATTTGAAGTGGTCAAATTTCCATTTTCAAACATATCACAGCTTATAAACACTGATGGCATTTGGGTTTGCTTTTGAGTTTTAGGATAATAGCAAATTATAGAGAAAATCTACCAATTCTTTGTGAGTTGAACTATGAGGGAAAAAAGGCCCATTATCCGTCTGAAAGAAAAGCAAATCTACATGGTATTTTTAAATGAAAAATATATATTTGTTTGTAGCTGTATGCCATTTCCAAATTTAAGATCATTAGTCCTGCTTAAGAGACCAGGGAGTTTGTTCAAATAGATAAAAACCTTTCTTCTCTTGTGTGTAAATCCATTTTAGGAATAAAGAGAGGATAAGGAAAGTAATGTAAGAGAGTACTATTTTTCTTCCTATTTCAGTGACCTGTGCTCCATAAAATCCAAGTGGTTATTTAGAACAATCCACTTTGATTGGAAATATGTTGTTGCATACCTTTGCCTTTCTAACATCAATACTTTTTCTTCTGTTACTTCCACTTACTTTCCTTTGTACCTAATTGAAACGCCCAAGGCCTCCCTCCTTCAACTCAAATCCCCTTCTCCGGTGAGTATTTCACCATCTGAGCCTGCTAACTACCTCAGTGATCTCATTCATTCAACAAATATTTCACAAGGGCAGGCTTAGAGATCATCCTAACCTCCATCCAATTTAGAAAATTTTGCTATAAAATTCCTAACATATTAAACTTTTGATTAAATACTTGCAACTACTGGGATCTCATTACTTTGTAAGACACCAATTCCTAAAACATCTTCCCCATAGTTAAGCTAATATTTGCCTGCCTGTAGTCTTCACATATTGTTTTTTAGTTCTGTTCCTTAAGGATGCCAAGAAATTATCTAATTCGTTTTTTTCAAATGATGGCCCTTCAAATATGTGAAGAACTTTGTGATGTTTCACTGTTGAATTTTCTCCAAGTAAAAATATGCCCAATTCCTTCCATCAGTCTCCAGTATGCATCAGTTCTAATTATTCCACAATCTTGATCTTCTTCTTCCACATACACTTCAGGTAACTTGAATTTCCCTTTTGAAATATCACCCTAATAGCAGTCCTGTATCTTGATAGTGGTGTTTACATGATTTTATACAATTAATAAAGCATATCAAACCACACTTAAAATGGGTGAATTCTATTGGGTACAAACGACAGCTTAGTGAAAAGCAAAAAAACACTGAAGCAAAGCCACATATATATCACCTATACATTACCTCCGGCATTGCCTAATTAAAGGATAATACACTAAAGTTATCATCTCCTTGGTTCTAGACATTACTTTTCTACTTTAATTTTTCAACCATGGCAGTGCTGGCTTATGGTAAATATGCAAGGATCCTTTGCTGTTTGTTGGAAATTATACACAATTGAGTTCTGAAGTCAAATATAAGCATAAACATATATTCCAGTTTTGTTTCTTCTTAACTTCTACTTATCTTCCATGTTGATTTATTCACTCTGAACGTATTCATTGAATCCATATTATATGCTATGCAAAGGTGAATAGGCGAGAAAAGGACCTTGCCCTCTTGTGGCTTACAGTCACTTGGGGGAAATAGATGTAAAACATAAACAAAAATAATTACCATTTGTGTCAGTGTAATGGAGGGTGCTGAGACAGAGAATAAGAATAACAGGGAATAGGAGGTGAAAGGTAGAGAAACTCTCTTTAAACTGAGAGTTTAAGGAAGACAACATAAAGGAATTCACGTTTAATTTGAAACCTTAATGTTAAGTTGCAAGAGGCAACAAAGGGAACATCTGAGAAAATCACACTGCAGACCAAGAAAACAGAGCTCAAAGTGTTTGAGATAAAGTCTGAAGGCCTGAGCTGTAAGGCTTAATATAAGAGGCACTAGCAAGAAATAAGGGAGGATAGTTAGGCAGGACCAGATCATGCAGGCTGTCATAAAGGATTTGGATTTTTTTTTTCTGTGTAATACAGGAAGTCATTGTAAGACTTTTTTTTTCTGTGTAATATAGGAAGTCATTGTAAGACTTTAAATAGAAAAATTATATGGTCCAAATTATAAATTTTATAAAGATCACTTTGCTTGATGTGTGCACGATAGGACAGAGAGAGATTGAATAGATAGAGAGGAAAGAAAACCACATCAATAAAAATACTGAATAGAGTTAAGCTTGGACCACAATACTTGAGACCTCCTCTTGGATCATCATGTCTCCCTTAGTAACCACCCTTTGAATATGGTTGTTAAACTTGTGTTCTCCAAAGTGTGATGGACACACTTCTTGAGTGTACAAATGATCCTTTGATAGAAGAGAAGAATGATGAGGAATTTCTATTTATGTTTATCTCATTTGTTACAAAATTCTGAGATATTTCATGCCTGTTTCATAATATATATTACAGTACTATTATCCATATGTATATTTTATATGTATGCTCATGTAGTAATGGAAGTGCTTAAATAAAAAGTTATATTGATATAAATGCACCATATCAAAATATGGAGGCCAAAATTTCAACAGCTGATATTACAACTGAATTATCTTCCAGCATGTAAGTCTCTATTTTGTCCATTCATATTTGCTTGAGCATCACTCATTCAAATAATGTAGGTACATGTGGATTTAGATAATGTCATACATTTCTGCTAATAATAGTAATACTACGTTATGCTTTCTGTTTTTTATTAGCTCTTTAAGATAAGAAAGAAATGATAATAGAAGTCTAAGCGTTCCCCAAAAGTGAATGGTCATATAATCCTCCTTAAAATTAGAGAGAGAGAGGGAGAGAGAAAACCATTGGACAACTGAAGAATTTTAAACATTAGACAAAATTAAAAACACAATACCATATACAAGTACTCGAAAAAAGTAAACTACTTTACTTTTACTTTTTGTTAGGTTTAGCTATAAATCTAACACAATATGTACAAGGCCTACGTTACAAATAACATAATGTTGATGAAAGAAGGATCTAAGTAAATGGAGAGACATGCCATGTTCATAGATGGGAACATTCAACATAGTAAAGATGTCGGATCTCCCTAAATTGATCTGTGGATTAATGGAGATCTTATTAAAATCTCAGAAAGGATTTCTGCAGACATAGAAAAGCTTATTCTAAGATTTCTATGAAAAAGCACAGGCCCTAGAATAATGAAAACACTCTTGAGCAAGAAGAAAAAATGGGAGGAAATACTCTCCTAGATATTAAGGCCTACTAGATAGCTCCAATAATAAAAATCCTATGTGATATTGACAGAAGGATAGACATATAAATCAATGGAACAAATTAGAGAGCCCAGACAGATTCACACAAAGGTGCAAAATTTTACAAAGGTGCAAAAACAATCCAATGGAGTAGAGTTAGCCTTTTCAACAAATGGAGCTGGAACAATTGGATATCCATAGTCAAAAAATGAAGTTCAACTTAAATCTCACACCTTATACAAAATTTAACTCATAATAGGTCATCAATTTAAAACATTTAGAAAAAGTTAAGAAAAAAACTTTTATAAAAAAAATAATTGAAAGGCTTCAGGATTTAGACTAGGCAAAGAGTTTTTATAATTGACACTAAAGCACTATTCTTAAGAAGAAAATTGACAAATTGAATATCCTTGAAATTTAAAATTTTGCTCTGTAAAAGCCCACATGAAGAGGATGAAAAGAGAGACTATAAAATGAGAGAAAATATTTGCAAACCACATACCTGACAAAAGACTGGCATCTAGCATATACCAAAAAAAAAAAAAAAATCTCAAAAGTCAAAAATTAAAAAAAATCAATTAGAAAATGGGCAAAATACATGATCATATATTTCACTAAAAGGATAGACAGATGGCAAATAAGCACATAAAAGATGTTCAACACCATTAAACATCAGGGAAATGCAAATTAAAACCACAGTGAGATACTACTAGACACTTAGAATGTCTAGGGGAAAAAACTAATGACAACACCAAATGCTGGTGAGAATTTGGAGAAGCTGGACCACTCATACATTGGTGATGAGAATGCAAAATGGTACAGCCGTTCTCAAAACATTTTGGAAGTTTCTTATAAAGCTAAACATGCAACTATCATATAACTCAGCAATTGAACTCTTGGGTATTTAGCTCAAAGAAATAAAAACTTAGGCTCACACAAAAATCTGTACACAAATATTTATAACAGTTTATTTGTAAAAGTCAAAAAAAATGGAAAAACCCGTACATCCTTTAATGGGTAAATGGTTAAACAAACTACAATACATCCATACCATGGAATACTACTTAGCAACAAAAAGGAACAAACTACTGACACACACAACTTGAATGAATTTCCAGGAATTAATGCTAAGTGAAAAAAAGCTGATCCCCAAAAGGTTTCATACTGCGTTATCTCATTTACATAAAATGTTTGAAATGACAAAATTATACAAAGGGGCAGGGTGTGGCAGAGGGGCTATGTGAAGCTATAAAAAGCAATGGTAGGGATACTTTTGATGGTGGAACTATTCTGTATCTTGACTGCATTAATATCAATATCCTGGTTATGACATGATGCTACTATGGTTTTGTAAGAGGTTACCATTGGGGAAAACTAGTAAAGCGTACATAGGATCTCTCTATTATTTCTTACAACCACATGCAAATCTACAATTTTCTCAAAATAAAATGTCTAATAAAATATATGACGTGTAAATGTAGTATAAAATTAACATATAATTAATGTTGTCTTTAAAAATGTAACCTTCTCCCTAATCTTTAGGACACATTATGTGGTAATTTCTGAACAGAAACTTGCCAATCAAAATGAAATGTCCACACAAACTATTGGGTGTAAGATAGGCTTAAGGATGTAATGTATTGTACAACACAGGCAATAGAGCCAGTATTTTGTAATAACTGTAAATGGAAAGAAATCTTTAAAAATTGTATTAAAAACTTTTAAAAATTAAAAAAAATCAAAATGGAGTGTTCAAATTTATGTATGTGTGTATATATATATATGTCTATCTATCTATCCATCTACCTACTATCTATCTACCAGGCATCCGTAAAGCCCATCCTCTTGCCTTCCATAAGATGCATTTAAGATTATTTGCCCATGTAGGAAATATGACAGAAATGAAAATATTCTCTTCGTAAGGTTATCAAAATTTTTTCCAATAGTTTTACCATCAAGAAAGGGTATGATGCTAATTCTATTTATTTTAAGTTAAAGCTAATTAAAATCTAAAATTACAAACTAATATTTAAAATTAGCAAACTACTTGTAGTTAATGTAATTTTGATATTTCATCGTAGATTTGATATAAGTAGCACTTTTGCCTACGTGTATTTCTCCTACATGGAATTTTAGAATTGATAGAATATCTGCCCATCTTGTATACTATGAGTAATTTATAAAGGGTTGGTAATCTCAATAAATTCAGAAGTAGAAGTAGAAATGAGGCAGGCAATTAGAGGACTTAGAAATTGGTAATGTTTATACTTCAAGCCACGTATAGAAATGACTTCAGAATTGTTGTTTAACACTGTAACTACAACGGCATAAATAATTTACATGAGTGAAAATGACTGGAAAGAAATTCTTACCATGTGATTAGTGGTTATGTTAGGATGAGGATGGCATATACATGGCACTCCTTTCTGCATCACGGCAGACATTATACATCAATTACAGGTACTGTGGCCAGATGTGGCCAAAGAATCTTTCTCAATTTGCTGCCTTGGAGTCATGACAAATCTGCCAAATTTAGCAGTCATGTTAAAATATTTTTCCATGCCCGTGTAAGAAATTTCATTATGAATTATTTTGTCTATTTTTCAAATTTTCTATACTCTATTATATTTTTATAAATAAAATGATTACATATGAAATAATTTAAAATTTTAAGCCAGCATCTGAACTCTCCAAAGGAAATAAATTCCTTATGCCAAGAAAACTTGCCTACTGGGAAATCTGTATTATCAAAATTAAGAGAATTAAATGCTTAAGTTTTCCAAGAAAGAATCATTCCAAATATGAGGAAGGAGCCTGAACTCTTCTATAAACTAAAAACATTGTACTCATACATTTACAGACTGAGAGGACAAGGGAGCTCAAGTGGTTTCTAAGTGTAAATTTTTACTCTACTAAAAGTAAATATCATTCCAGTCTGTCCAAATGAGATTAAAAATTCAATTTAGCTATGACCTGCTATGTTCCAGAAGCTGTGCTATGGTCTAGAGACCCAAAGGATGAACAAGCTGTACACACAGTCCTTCCTTCATGTGGTTCACAGTTGATCAAGGGAAATAGGTTTATGAATAATTCCTTGTGGTATCGAGTGGCAATGTCCTAATAAAGAAATCTACAGAGGGCCATGGGAACACAAAAGATGGACAGTTAATTCTGACTGGAGACATCAAGGAAAGCCATATGAGAAAAGGTAACGTTGAATTAGCTAGTTCTTAAAAAATTAAAATGAAGTTCTCCAAGTATACAAATAAGGGTATGCTAAGGAGAAATACCATAAATTTAAAAGCATCACGGGTTGAATTTTCTACTCCTCTGCTTCTCCTCCCAGCCCCTACTTTTTGAACCTGACAGAACGAAACTCAGCAACCTTGGAGGATGGATTGGAGAAAGAGCCGACTGTGATGTGCTTTCACCACACGTGCCAGCCTTTGTCAGTGTGATGGAGTAGATGTTGGGAAAAGATTTCAGATTAAATTAGGTTAGAGTTATTATTTTTTGGAACTGGATCTTTTCAATTAGTGAAACTGAATGTTGAGCTTGAAACAAAAGATCACTTTTTTAACACTTAAAATATGAGCAGAAAGTCATGGGCCTACTGGAACTTTCACCAAGGAGCAAGGTAAGAACTATCCTCCAAAGGACTTAAAGGGGCAGTGGGACAACTAAATAGAGTTTATGCTATGATTATTTTCATTGCATTTTATTTGTTCAATATTCTAATGGCCCAATTATTTCCTGGCAAGGCCATATAGAATAATGTACAAAGCTGGTTTCTCCAAAAGCTAACCATCAAATGAGTTCATAGCTGTTGAACAGTTGCTAGGAGCCAATCACATATCTAAATGCTTTATTTGAACTCATTTTTTCCTCATCATGCCCAAGAACATACAGGTGGTAAGTAAACAGCAGGTCCTGGATCTTAACCCATATAGTCTGAATCAAGCACCCATACTTGAAATATGTAAACTACATTTACTTCTAAAACTCTAAAATTTCAAATTCAAAGTAAAGGATACATTTTAAATTCAAAGTAAAGGATACATGTCAAATCTGAGACACTTATTTTAATGGTGTAATATTACTGGGCTTCCTTTTCCTATCTGACCATTGTATTTATTATCCTAACTAAAAATTTAAAATAAATATTGTCCATATACACGCACGTAGAAAAGCAATTCATTTCAATGAGACCACATAACAGACCCAAATAATCAAATAAACAACTAAAGAACAATAACAAAAGCCTTTTTGGTTGGGTTTTGTGGAAAATAGTGTTAAGATCCTACATTCATCAACTTTTAGACTTGTGGACATAAACAGTGCCTTTTTTGATGGATACCAGAAAAGGCTTCAGGAATAAATAACAGATTTCTGGCCTTCAATTGCAATTCACTAACACCCGCTCTTCTAAGCCTTTAATGGTATGCAGGCTAGAATTATTTAATGATACCTGAAACAGTATCATTAGAGACCTGGAGACATGCATGTCTCGACTCAAAGTTGGATGCATAGAAATCTGTTACTTATCTCCTTACTTATTTAGTCTGTCTGAAAAAGGGATAGTTAAATAAAATATTTAACAGCTAAATTCTTTTTTTCCTATTAAAGATATTTAATGTGAAATCACAAACAGAAAAAAAAGCAAAAAAAAATTTGCTCAAAAGGTTATAGAAATTGATGCATATAAAAATGGCCATCTAAAAATGACACAACCTCAAAAAGTTTCTATTTTTTTTAACAAGTATGTTCCAAAAGAATATGGCCACATTTCAGAAAGACATTTCTTCTCCCAACACCATGACAAGTGTTGATATCACTACAAGGATTCTGAAAATGAATTCAAAGCAACATCAATTTTTTTTAAATGTTGGAGAAAGTAAAATGACTCTGGTATATATGTCTTGTAAAGACCCTGGTTTTTACAGACTTATCTGTGTTCTCTTAATACTCTTTCCCTTAAAAGAACTATTTGGACTGTTACATGGATCTTTCTCAAAAAACTTTTTTAAGCACTAACATTCACACACAGATGCACGCAGACACACATACACACACGTACACACACACAAACTTTCATAATTTTTAAAGTGAGCAAGTCATTTTATTCACAATCTCACGTCTTCTTTGCTTCACAGAATATTTCGATCCCTGCTAAACAATACAAAAACAACTGTTTGTAGCTAAATCTCTTATAAGGAGAGTTAGAATTTTCCACAGGTACTCTCCAAGCACAGAGTGATTTTTCCAAATGGTCTGTAAATTCTCTGTAAATTAAGCACTGGCATTTTACTTCCCTTCTGCTAATCACGTCAAGCCACCTAATTCCTAACTGTAAAATCAAATGTCTTACTGACTTTCTCCTAGCTGAGTCTTCTCCAATAGCCTCACATATTAAGGGTTCAATGGCTGTGCTTTAAATGAACCCGTTTCACTGGCAGGTGCCTGCTGGTTTTTAGGTTTTAAACGGTACCATTACTATCATTTATAAGGATAGCATCACAATTAAGAATGTATGAATAATTTAAAATTGAGTAGCATTCAGTTTCACAGTCTGTCTGGCACGAAGGTTTGAAAGTGCAAGGTCTTTATTTTATTACAAAACATTGGCTGTCTGGGAAAGAGGAGATGAAAAGTTACTAATTTCAGGCTTTACTTCAAACCCTTTAATCTTGCAAATAAGTGTCTTCAGTGAGGACTTTGTTATTTTCTAAAGCCTAGCCATAGTCGTGAATGTCCTTTGTCTTTTCCCAAAGTTCTTACCTTATCCTAGGAGAGCCGAATGAGACAAAAGGGAATCCACTGGAGGAAGTGATTATTTAATAGAGCTTTTCTATTTAAATCCTAACTTGTGCTGTTGGCAAATATTATGAAACACGATCATTTCATTGCCATAAATAATGTTTTATAATTAAAATTCCATTCTGTGGTTGGGAACTGTGTGATAAACTGTTTGCGAATTGGTAATTCTATTTATTAAAAACAGCGGCATTAATTTTGACACATTGAATTATAACACAGACAAACAGATCTTGCGTTTTAATTAAATGCTCTATTTGATGAGGGTTTTTTTTTTTTTTTTTTTGGTCTAAGATTTAATACCAGATCCTACAATTCGTATGGTATACAACAGGGGACGATCTTAGCACAGAACAGACTCTGGCAGAAAAGCTCTGTTAGGATTCAAAAGACACAGAGCAGAACTCCTGGATCTCTCCCTAAAACAGCCCCTCTTTGTGTCAGGCCTGGTACCCTTAGCTGGTTTGTTAAGGCCTCTCCAAGCCACCATTTTCTTCCAAAGTCTCCAGCAAGGCTTCCGGTCCCACAATGTATTACTTATTTTCTAATGATGAAGCAGGGCCGAATATTTTTTAATAAATAAATAAATAACCAAACTGCTTTGAGCTTTCTTTCACATTAAACTACATTTAATATTCATTTCACATTTTTTTCTCTTAATTAAAAGTAAACCGTGTATTGTATGGTACATTATCCCTCTAACAGCCCCATGTGGAGATCATGAAGTGGAAGACTAATGGTGTAGACTTTAGCATTTAGTTTTAACCAGAATAATTTACATATCTGTGAGAAGAGTCCAAGGCATGTGTAAATAAGCAGAACTCTGAGATATCAAGACCCTTGCTCAGTTTACTATGGACTGCCGAGCTATGGGCTGTGTATTTATTCCATCAGTCAGGTAATTTAATGAGACTTACACAGCATCTATTTCTGCAGAAGAGACAAAAGTTATTATTAAGGAGAGGCATGTGGCACTAAGAAAAATGTGTTTGCTTGTTTTATTTTATTCTATTACCCCAAGTAGCAAAGGTGACCCTATTCAACGTTCATTAAAGTTTACCTTTATAATTTATCAAAAGGGAACCACATCAACAGCTTTATGCTGAGATTTCAAAATTGGAAACATTAAAATTTGATCCAAAATGCCAGATATTTAGGGAGCTTTTTCATTAGAAAAATAACTACACAGCTTTAATCTATAGATTTTTATTAATGCACAACACTATTATGTGAACAGGAGAAAGTACATTAAAGAAAAGTCATTGACTCTGAAAGGGCATTTTTAACTTCACATAACCAGACTCTGGGAACAGTTCTAAGAAAGGAAAGATATTTCTTAAAGAATTGGTAAGTTTGAATAAATGATCACAAAAGCGTAATTTTTAATGAATTTCTCTGGAAAGAGTTAGACTGTACTATGAATAGTGTTAGGCAGTTACTAGAAGACTAAGATTATTTTAAGAAAAAACTCTGTTTCTTTGATAAAAATGTAAAGGGAATGACATCAGGATTTAGTATTCAGACTTATTTAAGTAATATGCTCTTAACATATGCCTTGTATGAAAGTTTTCTCTGTTAGGAAATCATTGTACAGGGTACAAAATTCAATGAGGACTATGGCTATACGATGCCAAACATCCTGAAGAAAAGTGAAAAACTCAATTACCAAGGATGTTTCCAAATATTCATAATTTTTGGCATTGATGTGGCCAAACAGAAAATGAAGTCAACAGAAGCAAGTTTCACCCTAATGATAATTCTTTTTTTAGTAAGATATTCAGATCATTGATGCCAAGGCTGCTTATATAATTTGAATTATCTAGATATTTATCCTAAAACTTCATCCCAAACTTCATACCAAAATTGAAGTTAATATTAAAATATTTAGAATTGATTGAATTGATGCTGTTTCTTTAAAAAACATCGTAATCTTTTGTAACCTAAACCAACAGTACAGAGCACAAATGTTCAGACATAGACACTGCATTTTTACATGGCCTCTTGAGTGTTCACACTCCTACAAAGGCTGTCAGACCTGCTAAATGGCATAGCCAAATTTCTCTTGAATCTTTTTATAATACAATGATGCATAAGTGTAAGTCAACGTAGCATTTGACTCTTCAAATACCACACCAAAAAGTCCTTTAAATACACAACTCAACCCATAGGATGAATTTGAGCCAATTCCACAAAAATATCTAAAACTTTACATACCCTTTGCATATTATAACCTAATGTTAAACTTACATACAATTCTTCCTGCAGCAAAAACTCATTTTAAGATTATCTACCTTGGTTTAGAATGGATCTACTTCATTCAAATCATGAACGCTACCCTGATTAAATGAAAATAAGTCTACAGAATACATATTTTTATAAATGCTAATATTGTATTTTCTCTACTTTCATTCCAAAATAATTATTTTAAGGAATGTGGGAAATCATTTCTTTGCAAAACACATAAAATAAAAAATGAGTCTGACAACAGAAGACTGAAAGTTTCAGAAAATAAAGTTCTTCATTTTTATAAAGTTCTTGTCATACTATATTTTAATCTTTTATTTTTTCTTGTCATTGTCTCCAATATATTCCTATAGCACAGACCACAGTTTAGCTGTCTTTCCCTCCTCAGCACCATTTATATTATCTTGTACACAAAACGTGCTTTTTAAAAATATCTGTATTGAAAGTTGAATGAGTAGAACTTTCGCAGGAATTCCTGGCAGAATTTCAAATAGTTTAGCTACAACTTGGATTTTGAGACTAATAAATAAAAGGCAAATTGCTTTGGATAGAAAAACGTATACATAAATCACTGAAAACATATTTTTTAAAGCAGAGAGGATCATTCTTTTTGAAAGATGATTCTTTTTTCCTTCAAATATTTGTGGTCATGATATATAGGCCACACATTTTATAAATTTTAAAAAAAGGTATCAATTCTTATTTTATTTCCACTTAGGCTTTATAAAGTATTTCAGATTGTCTGACTGAGTTTGTTTGCTTTATGTTTTTAAGACATAATTTAGTATTTTAAAATATTGTACTTTCCTCATTCTTCCAGAAAAGTGTGATAATATAGTAATATGTGTCAATTAAAAGATTGCTTGCTGCATCATTAGTTGACAGAGATTCAATGGAGTTTCTCAGCAAAGTGAATCTTGATGCATTTGCTACCCTTTTATTGCAGAGTCTTTTCTGTATTTGTCATTACACTTGTTTGGACAGAGATTAAAGTAGAGCTATTTTCTATTAAGTTGCTTAGCTAACCATCAGTGGTTCTGAATTTTCAGTGCCAGTTTTAGGAAGACACATGCACATGTCCCTTTATTGGTTTTGATTTTTAAATTCTGGCATGGATCCTGGGGATCTGTATGTGGCATTCACTCAAATCACTGTGATTCTTTTTCATGTTTAAAAACCAGTGCTGACTTCCATGACGTCAAGCCTCCAGTGTCATATCAGATGTGAGCTTCCATATTTGTTTTCAACTTAGTAATATACAGTATACCAATGTTATATGATTAAACTCCACCTTTTAATGTGGAACAAAGATTATATGAATTTTCTGATCTTTAGGACCAAACTGTTACAGTAAAGCAATATATTTGAAAGTCCTGAATATTTACAAATTATTCAGTTGAAATGCTGTAATTTTTTAAATGATCTTTCACTTTTATATTCTGCTTATTGATAAATATACTGAAAAAATACATTTAATTCCTCTTAAATCATAACAATGTTTAAAATGACCTCAGACATGGAAATATACTGATGATGATAAAATTACTGAAATTTAATGACAGAAAAAGCCCACTCCTATAACATGAAGAATTTTATAAAGGAGTCATATGATTGTTTGGATAATACTAGCTTAAGGCAATAAGAACTGGAACGCCGTGACAGGGAGTCTCCTTTCTTATGTACTAATAACAGCCTTCTGAGCACACATATTCACTTTCAGATTTTTAAGCAATTAGTTTGCAGATGTCACTAAATAAATGGCATCATTCCTTAAGCAGGAACCATACCTGTTAACCGTCTCAGCTTATTCTAGCTTTAAAGCTGGGCTTGATGTGCACAGCATGCTCAAAAACTGTACTCACAGTTCAAATGAGCTGGATTACAGACCATGACCACTGAGACCCTCACATGACAAAGCCTTTGTGTAATTAATATGCAGGGTAAAATGCTCCCTGGACTGCTGCTAAAGCGATTTAAATCATGCACATAAAAAATGTAATCACAAATTTAGCATGGTGGACAGAGTAGTCACACTGGGCTTGATTGCATAGAAGGTTCCAAGTGTGTTTTAAATGTCCTTTAAGATTGAGATTAGGACTTGTACTTACAAGATGCATATTAATCTAAAACTCAACACTTTTCAGTGTGGGATCACAGTAGGAGAACATTATGGGCAATAGAGGTTCATTCTAATCCCAGTAGGTAATTACACTTTGAAATAATATTCTTTAATTAAATCTTGTTTGCAGTTGATTGATTTAAACACTAAATCTAAAAACCTAAATTTGAGTTTTTATCAATTTTTGATGCTTATTGCACACAACTTGGGCTTTAATTGATGTTTCTGAAGTTTTAAAGCCCTTGTCCACCGTATCCTGGCTGAATTTAGTGTAATTATCAACATCATTCTTTAATACTTCTGATGACTTTCTCTGGAAGCTCAGTAAGTTTGAGCACCTTTACAATTTTAATGTATACCTGAAAGGTATTTTATATGTCACAGTGCCAATATTTAAATGGAAGATTCCTCTCTCATACCTCTAGTAGACACATACTTTAATTCCTTCTCTGAAATACAGACATAGGGTGTTCTTCCCCAAATATTTACCGTTTGCAATATTACAGCATAAAAACTAAGTTACAGCTCTAATAATGGACGAGGTACAAAGAAAAAAATGTACTAAATTCTGGAGTTATTTGCAGTTTTCCAAATTTTAAGTAATATGGCATTGAACAACAGCAACAACAGAAAGAAACTCCTTTCACCTGTGAACAAAGGGAAACTAATAATATATACATCATCTTTTACTTTTATATCTTCTTTCTGGCTACTTGGCAAAGCTACCAAAACATAATCAAAAAAATTATTGTGGGCATTTTAAGATGAATTCCTTTTATATTCAGTAATCCATATGCCACCAAATCTGTGTAATAACCCTTAAAAGCAATATGTTTTACTGTACCATTGCGAAGGAAAGACGGTTCTGGCAGGTAACGTTAATATCTAATTGAATTTTAGCCTTGTAGATTCTGGAACTCTTACAGTTCCTCACTCTTCTGACATAAGTGCTTTTTCTGAAGGAAAGTTGTGAAAAATGTCATATCTTATGGCCCACAGAAAGGAAAGAACTTTGAAATATGTCCTAATTTGGCACATGATATTATCTGTCAGCGACGATCAAGAATCTTCATAATTTGTTGCAAATTTGCAAATTACAAGAGACCATTTTAATAGGCATCCATATAACCAACTAGTTGTACACTTTACAGATTTATTTCCAGAGACACAAAATTAGTTCTGGTAGCCTATGCATTGTGATTTAAAGATGCTGTTCACCACTGTTTATATTTAAATTCATACAAACAAGGATTGGCTTGGTATCAGCTTCAGTGGTGCCATACAGCAGCATCTTGTAGATGTAGCCCAGTAAATTACATTCATGATGCCATATTTAATAACTGAAAATTCACATTTTACAACAATTGCATTTGTCACTGCTGAAAAAAAACTAGTGTGTGGAATGTTTTATTACGATGACTACATTCTTGTGAGAAATGATTAAGTCACTATAAGAGAAAAGTAAGGCCAAAAGACCTCATTCACCATAACGCAAATATTAATCACACATAAATAATACAGGTGTCTTGCAGTAAGCCACATTCCCCTAAAATATAGATTACACATCCTAGGGGCAAATAGTAGCACAACAGTCTTGAAATAAATCCCTCAAGCCACGGTGGCCAAAAGGAAATCATTTATGTTTTGACACTTTAATATACTTTTTGGTTATGCATAACAGATGAAAATATTTACACCAATATAAGAGAGTGAAAGAAAAATTAAATCTGACTAATCGACCTGTTCAAAGTATGATTTTTAATTTCAAAGAATTTTTTTATAACTACTCCAAATAATAAATATGCTTCCTACAATTCAACCGTATCCATTCATTTTTAATTATTTCACAGCAGCTAAAAAATAAACCAGTCTCTCAACTCAAAGAGAACTTTTCCTGGTATGCACACATACCACATCTGGAGAAAAGAAGGGCTGACTGCCAACCCAGAACACTGCGAAGTGAGATGAACGTCACCAGGAGGGATGCACAGGGAGGGGAACCAGGAATGCCTCTGGGGAGAGAATCAGGCCTAGAGTAGGTTATGGGGCAGAAGGACCTATCTGCTATGACTTTCACTTTTGTACTAACTGAATTTTTTGACATATGTAGGCTGCCTCTTCAAAAACAATCTTAAAAAGATGTAAGTCAACAAAATAGAAATCCTTGTCTTAGAAGTATATTTCATTCCTGCTTTTCAACAAGCATTTATTAAACACTTGCTAAACTTGAAACATTGGATTAGGAACTAAGGAAGGAGTTAAAAATTGGCAATCAGCCAGCTCCTTAGCCTTAAAGTGTTCAAAATTCACTGAGAAATTTATCTGATAAATCGAGTATCAGGACAGACCATATGCAATCAAACAGACATCATATGGTTCATACTGAAGCATTTCAGGAAAAAACTCAATAGGTTTAGGATAATCAGGGAGGCGGGGATACAGGGAGAAGGTGGGGATGAGTAGTTAGCCTTTGTTAGGAATATAGACACTCTAATAATATGAGTCCTAAAATTGAACTATAGAATTCTGAGATTGGCAAATGAAGACATTATTTGTAACACCTATTTTAAGGAATTAAGAAAATCTATGTCAAGGTTTCAGAGGTTTTAGGTAGAACACATTTACAAATATGGCACATCTCTACCAAAAAAAAAAGCTGATTTACCCATGATCACTAAATAAGATACGGCGATGTGCTACACAATTATCACTATTCACATGAATGGTATCTTTGGAAACTAACATGTCAAAAGATTCCAACATCTTTGTAAGAGATGGTCAAGTAAAAGTAGGTTCTAATCTTTCCTAGTTGATTTTCTTTTAACTCGTTATTCTCTTGTTCTGTGTTGACTGGTTAAGATTTCTCTTTTTCAAATAAAGTCATTCACTTTTGCTAATATCTACAACACACGTTCCTTATCGTTCCCCCAACAAAATGTCCAATCAGTCAACATCACAGGCTCTACTGTCCTAACCGTTACTGGGAATAAAATGCCCTGCTGCCTGTCAATGGTGAACCGCTACACTTATGCCCTGGATCCTTCCTTCTCGCCATCCATTACACTGATGAGAACTTTTATCCTTAATTATCCCCTATGGCTCTTATAGTATCAGTTTCTCCCTACAATGTCATTTCTATCAGCATGCAAAGATGACCTAGAAGGTCCTGTTTTTAAAACAGAAGAGAAAGGAAGGAAGGGAGGGAGGAAGGAAAAAAGGAAGAAAAACAACTCTGCTTCTAGTCTACTTCCTTTTACACTGTCTCCTTCATACCAACATTTCTTGAAATGATGCTTTATATTCACCTTCTTCACATAGTTTCCTCTACCTAATCCAATCACGCTACCATTCTCACAGCATCACAAACACTGCTCTTAAGGTCACCATGTTTTTAAATCCAAAGATCCAGTCTCTATCTATGCATATCTAATTTAAACCTTCACCAGCATTTGACACAGTTTGCCACTCCACCTTTCTGAAAATATTTTATTTTGGTCTCAGTCTTCCCACATTCTTAATTTTCTTTCTGCTCCACTGATGGTCATTTCACCATATCATTTTCTAGATTTTTCTATTCAGCTCAAACTCTAAATTTTGAAGCCCTGCAGAACATTGTCTTATATACCTTTCTCTTTCCTATCTACACCTTCCACCTTGGTGACCTCATCCAGTCCTACAGTTCTAAATTCTGATTTTAAGGCTCAATTTATATCTTTATAAAACTCAAAACTCACATCCAACTGCTTCATTCACTCTGCTCCTTGAACAGTAAAACAAAACTAAACTGTAAAACACAATTTTTAATTTTTCTTGCCAAAATTGTTTCTTTATGAGTTTTTCTCACTCATTCAAGAAGACCACCATCCACCCAGCTTTTCAAACCAAAAATGTAGGGTCACGTCCCTCTCTTGTTGAAGAGCTTCCAATAAATTTCCATCATGCTAAGAATGGAACCTTTATTTGTTTCCAGTGTTCCACACAATCTGGCCCTATGCACTTACTTCTCTGACATCTTCTGTGCTCTCCTCCTTCTTCACCATGCTCCAGCCACATCAACCATTTTCATTTTTCTAAACATTATATTTTAAATTAAATGCTGGACTAGCTAATCTAATGTAGCTAGTAACACCAATGTTCTCTATCCCGTCATTCTTTTATAATTCTCTGTATTGAAATTATCACCATCCGATATTTATCTTATTGGTTTCTTTTATATCACACTAGAATGTTAACTCGAAAAGAGTAGAAGCCTCACCTATCTATTCTCTGCTATTTTCTCAGAGTCTAGAACATAGTAGGTAGTAGATACGCCCTCCCTTCTTGATACATATAGATATTCCAACAACTTTCATAGGATTGTGGTGAAAATTCAAGGATAACACATTTGAATAATGTGTTACCCAATATATGTTAACTATTGTTGTTTTAAATTATTTTTTCACTGGTATCATCATTTGTATTAATAGTCATACAAGTAGTTATAGGTAAAAATGGTATATACAATGTATATATCTCTTAGGAAAATTGTAGCTTCCTACTAAAGTGTTCACATAACAAGGGCATATGTTTAGCCTTATTCCTCGTGTGTGATACTGGCCTTCACCAACTACCAGCAAAGATTTGGATGCTGGAAAGAAGGGCATTTGTTTACTTTACACAGAAATAAGCAAAGTAGCACTAACAGCCACCTGGGATTTGGTCCTAAATGAAATGAAGGCCGGCCATGCGAAGCTGAGGTCCCACCTAGTTCTTTTGTGAACCTGAACTATAATCAAATGTCCCTCTCTATCCCTGTTTTCATCTGAGGCTTGCTGATGCTTCCAACTTGGGTTATCTCCTCAACCTTTCCCTGAGAAAACATCCTCAATAGTTCGCAGGAGGACTTTTACCATAATTGATGAAAAAGACATTAGAAAATGAAAGAAGTTCTCTCCACAAAACACATAATAAAGATAGTTGAGGAAAGAGGGTAATTATCTTTAGAGATTTTTTAACTCCCAAAGAAAATATGTTACCTTGTTCCAGATACACAAATTAAAATGAAATCTTAGGTAAGACTAAAAAGAAAAAAGTATTCTAACACTATACTGAAGGGTTTTTAAAGAGTATTTTTTCAGTTTCCTTGGACTCCATGACTTTTGTAGGCCTCATTCACTTATGCTTTTGTGAGACTCCTTCCTCCATAAGAATTATCAAAAATTGTATTTACTAACTATATTCATTGACATAAGAATATATGATTATTATATATTAAAAAACATTTTTCATGATCTGAAAGTTTAGCACTTGAATTCAGATTTTTAAAGAAATTAAAATGTTTTCATGGGCCTCGAAAATTATGGTAGGCCTAGGCTGCTATGCCCACTGGGCTTAATGGATAAGTTGGCCCTGCTCAAATGAAAGAGAAATAATTTGAACATAATTTGTCTATCAAAGGACTAAATAATTCTTCAAAGAAAACACTGCATTCACATATCACAGTTTTTGTTATCCCACATTACTAAATGATTATTCAACATACATTTCAAGCACTTAGACACATATGACAATAAACTCAAGCCCTATTTTTTGCTCTGGTTATAAAAGGAATTAAATTAAATATATTTCTGTAACCAAATGAAAGTAAATTTTTTAAATCATCAAAAATATTGCTATTTAATATCCTTGAATATATGGATTCATAAGAGCACACTCTCACTTTTTTTGAATAAGAGATTTGAAGACTAAAATGACGTATATCAGAAAAAAAGTTATACTTGAGACCATTAAAGACTTTGAATATGAAATTAAAAACCAAAGATTTTATTATAATGACTCACTATTTTTCCCTTTTCCCTTCTCTTCCTGATAATATTCAGACAAGTTTTTATGTGCTCTATCTTACCCCCTTTCTCCATCTTCATCCTAGGTAGGATGACTATACATTCCAATGTGCTTGGGAGATTTCCTGTTCGTGCCTTTTGCCCTAACGCCTTCCTTCCACTCATAAGTGATCTAGGTTGGACAATAAATTATAGCCATCTTATCTACAGTGACTCTGCAGTTTATTGTTCATTCAATTCCATTTATATTCTAGCCAACAAATTAAACTATTTAAATAAAGATAAGGAAGATATATTTCTATCACATTCAATCTCTCCAAGTATATAGGTCTAGCTCTGTAAATTTCAAGTGCAAAAATGATCATTAGCATTCCATTGCCATATAATAGAGTTCAATGTAAGATTCCCCATAATCTTATCTCAACCTAGAAATATGATATTGTCTCTCTTATCTAATCTATTCACTGTTCTCCACTTGGCTTTTCATCATACTCTCATTCTTCCCATTCCTAGCTGCTTTAGATAAAATATTGTACACATCCCAGACACACCCCTGAGAGCCAAATCTCAAGAGCTGGCCTATCATGTCAGCATCCTAAGTAGATCTACTTCTCTGCCTCCCTCTCTCCCTGCTACGAAGAGATGTCACCGGTTAATGCCATATGACTTCATTTTGTTCTCAACATTAATAACTTGCCTGGTAGGTAGACAGCACAGATGTCCATCTACATAGTTATTTCAGAAATTTACTTGAGTCTAAAATGTGTCTTCTTCTACTCCCTGAAATATTATTAGAGCTTCATTGAAAATCTTCCTTTATTATCATTCAAATGTCCCTGGGAAAGGCAATTTCTAAAGTTTTTGTCAATATCCCATACTGTAATATAAGTTAAAATTTCCAAAACAGAGTTTAATGGGGAGGATGGGGAGAAAATGGAGGCTCTGGGGTAAAACGGAGGCAAAATGGTGCCTTGCCAAAAGGAAATCATTATGACTCCTAGTCCAGCTAACTCTGCAGCCCATCAAATTCTCTTCCTGCTAGAATCAGCTTTGAAACCAATTTTAAAATATCCATTTTTATGGAGGCTTCATAGTGTTAAAAATAAAATATGCTTTAGAATCTGTGAGACTTGGGTACAAATACTGATTCTGCCATTTACTTACCCTGAAATTTCATGCAACTTAAGAAATTTCTCTAAGCCTTAATTATTTAATCTATAAAAGAGGTGATGATTCTTAACTAAAAATGCTGTAAAGATATGGGGAAAATTACACCACTAACTGCTTAGGCTACCCTGCATTTTCATAAAAAAAATAAAAGGGCCCTTCTCTTTTCCACTTTTCAAATAAAATGAGATGTCACAAAACTATCAATATTGCAAGAAAAGAAGAACATTCTAAATAAGAACACTTGCACAGGGACAAATATCTAACTGGAAACAGGCAGTTTGTATGAAAGCTAGCCCAGATCCTACCTGTACAGCCAACCACTGCATTTCTTCCATCCCTACAATTCTGAAAATTTTAATCTCTGGAAGAAAAGAAAAACAAAACAAAACAAAGAAATACTGTATTCAGGGACACCAAGCTCAGATGATGGGGGAAAGGCACCACATTGCAAACAGGGAAGAAGTCTACAATGTTCCTCTTACCCTACTCTCAGTAACTATGGCTAGGCTTGTATCACCCCACATGCCTGCAAACTACCAAGCCAGCTAGCAGGCTGGGCACCCTAGAGCAAAGTCAGCCAACTGACATTCTTCCTGGGCATAGTAAACTTCTAATCAGTACAGCCAAAAAATCACCAGATATTTGCAACAAGATGTGAATGAAAACTCTTGAAATAAAGGGGACATAGAAAATAAATAGGGACTAAAAGTAGAAACAGAGATAGTGTTCATGCAAATAGAAAATAAATAGGGACTAAAAGTAGAAATAGAGCTCATGCAAAATAAAATTATGGGAAAAATGTAATTAATACACTTAGAAAATAATAAATGACACTACATTCATAAAACACAGAAAATAATATTTTTTTAAATCAAAGAATAAGAAATAATCCATAGAAATTATAAAATCTTAAAACAAAATTTAAAAAATCAATAGAAGAGTTGAAAGATAAGCTTAAGGAGCTAGCATGTAAAACAGAAACAGAGTAAATTAGATAAGAAAAAATAAGACAATTAGGGGACCAACTCAGGAGTTTTAACATCTGGCTAGTAGAAAACATAGACAATGAAATGGAAAAAAATTGTTAAGGAAAAAATAAGGAAATCTTCCAGAACTAAAAGATATATATATATTTCCAGGCATGTGCCCAGTAGGAAGAATGAAAAAGACTCATACCAAAGCACAAAAACATGAAATTTTAATATGTCAAGTATTACTATTAGATTAGAATTGCTTCCAGAGAGAAAAACGAAACTCACCCCTTTAAAAAAGTTAATATACAAGGGATCAAGAATCAGAGGTATTTCAGACTTTTCAGAGAAACACTGGGAGCTACCAAACAATGGAACGAAGGGTAGTGTACAAACATTTCAGTCAAAGGCTCTAACAACTTATCTTCTAAGTACCCTTTCACATAAAGTTCATTAGAGGATTTATTCCACCAAATTCAGGAAGTAAAGCAAGAGAAACAAAAAAGGAATTCTGGAAGACAAGAATGAGACAAAACCTAGTAGCAGGCCTAGCTTGAAAACAATCAAACAAGAGCTGAGACATGGATGGAGACTTCTAGGAGGGTGGTCACAGGAAATAAAATCAACACATTCAAAAATCTGAATGCATAGAAAATTATATTAAGAATTTGAAGGTCATGGGGAGATTTAGCTACAGGTACAAAAATAAGTAAATCAAGCATAACAACTTATTTTCCCAAGGAAAACTATAAAAAGCTATGCAAGAAACGGACTGCCTCTGCTGTGCTGGTCTGTCTCTAACACATCTTGGAAGCAGAGCTCTCCACTCCAAGCTGGAGGATAATGAAAACTTCAGGCTATCTGCCCAGCAGGAAGTTCTAAGGTACAGGTCAGCCCTCCTGCAGTTGAACCACTTTCTGTTCATTCAGCCTTCTCTAGACTTTGACATCTGGGAATGAGTAGGGTCCTGCTTAAGAGCATATATCAATCTAATAAAGCCATTCTTGTCTTTGTTTTCAGCCAACTGGCTTTTCCCATCACTGGCATGCTGCTCCATCTTTATTACAGCTGATTAAATTGGGGTGACTGTGTATCTTTTAGTGGTGGCAGAGCAAGCCATTATCTTTCTTTTTAAAATTTTTTTCTATATCTCTATATATTCCCCAATATGTGTAGAAAGTAAAGAGTTAAAAAAAAAAAATTCTGGGACCAGTCGGGTCCTTAACCTTAGAAGAATAAATCAGCCTTCCAGAATAGATGTTTGGGTTTGTGAGAGCTGGGGAAGTGGAGCTCATTTCCGGGTTGTTTTCTTTATTTAACTGTCCTTCCTTTCTCATTTTATGTTTGGTCCTATGGAAAGAGTGCCAGTTAGTTAGTGAAGTACTGATTTCCTCTAGCGTTAAGTCATCGTGTAAATACAGCAGGAGATAAACAGCCCAGTATTTCTAGAATCAACGGGGATAAGATGAGACTAAAATGGGAGGCAGACATGTCCAACATGAAGAAAATTAGTGGAAATTGAGAGCCTCATTCTTTACTTTCTTCTGGTAACATGAGGAAGAAATCCAAGAACATCTATAGCAATTGTGGTAGATCATGGAAAAAATATCAGTGAGTTCCATATCCAAGAAGACATCTGCCATGGATCAACCTGATTGTGTCATGAGCTGGAGAAATGACTCCTGGTCCTTTTCAGTTTGCTAGTCCCATCCTTTGCCTTTATCTAGAGACCTTCCCCCTCATTGAACTCCTCTCCATCTGACTAGCCAACTTGCCATTTCCTTGAGACTAGTCTCAAAACACAGAGTGTTTAGCTTAGGGAACTCACTAAGTTGCACTATTTCACTGGATGTTTCTGGAAGGATATTTTGATAGATTGCAGCTAGAATTTACAGCCACTGAATCTGAGGTGTATATAACAGGAATGCATAATAGAAGTGGACATAGGCTCCCAGGCATCACAGTTGCAAGGCTCTGCTGTAGGTGAGTGTGCCCTACAAATCCACTGATAGCCTGACAGTGTGTGACTTGCTAAATGGACACCACCATCTGCACATCCAGGTAGATACTTGACATGTATTGGCCTCAAATTCCTCTGAAGTTTACTGTGGCACAGCAGGTGCCATGGAATAGCTTGTGCTCCTTAAATTCATAGCGTGTTCAATGTTCAAGGAGTTAATTAAAAAATACTCTCCAGATTTACACATTTTCTCAGAGTAGATCAAAAGAGGGTTTGGAAATACAAGCCTAAAGTAAATAAGACCAACTGCTGATTTTTCAATTAGGTTATGTTTCAGGGATACAAAATTACATATTCCTTTCCTATGCACATCCCCTGCACTTTTTTAAACACAGAGCAACCCATTATTAAGCTATTAATCACCTCTTCCAATTAATTGCTAGAAAATGACCCAGGTTTTAGTAGTAGAGTTGCAATTGAAAAGCTCTTTGATGTTTGGCAAAGTAAAGTTACAGGCAGTAGTAATTTGAGACAGTGAGGCTATTAGCTGCTGTTTAGAATCTCAATTACTCTAAAGATAGATAATTACAAATAAAACAAACTTGTTCTCCTATGTTAATAAGTGCTTCTTTTTGCTTTACAAAATTTATGAGTGATTTTTTTCAGCCACTAAATATAATTTCCACGTGAAAAATTGACCTTAACAGTATGAAGTATGGCTACAAGTAAAAGCTGTGCTTTCATCGAAAAGAATTAATGCATTTCCTGAACTCTGGCTGCTAAAGCTAATTGATTTATTGGCTATCTATACAGTGTGCTATTGTCTTTATGCTCTGGGGATATGGAAGCTCTTCACAAAAGAGCTAAATTCTGCCACATCAATATGACAGTTGAAGCACATATTCCCTTTCTTCAAGTGTAGGGTTTCTTGAAGCATGAAAATAAGAAAGAAAAAGAAAGGCTTCCCTGGTGGCGCAGTGGTTGAGAGTCCGCCTGCTGATGCAAGGGACACGAGTTCGTGTCCCGCATGCCGCGGAGCGGCTTGGGCCCATTATCCATGGCCGCTGAGCCTGCGCGTCTGGAGCCTGTGCTCCGCAACGGAAGAGGCCACAACAGTGAGAGGCCCCCGTACCGCAAAAAAAGAAAAAGAAAATCCTTTTCCAGGATTGGTTGGAGTTAACTGAACGCTGCTGCATCCCTTGGCTTACGGAGTGTGTACTTTTACTGCTTTAATGTTTCTGAGAAGTTAATAGTGTGGGGTTCCTTGTCTTTTTAATCATATTCCTTTCATAGTAAAATATTTATTCAAGCAAATGTAAAGTACTTGTCAAAATATGAGAATATGAAATTGCCTTTTTTAGGTTTCTTAAACACAGCAGTGATACAAAATAAAAAGTGATGCATTTTCCCTGAGGGCTAGTTTTTAAATTCATGAAATTACCAAATATGTTTTTAGTTTTTTTTCCCTTTTACCATTTGGTTGGTATACAAATTAGTAAATATAATGAGAGAAGTTTCTCAGCTGCAATTAATCTTAACATTGTACAATCATCTCCATAAAAACACATTTAAAAAGGTGAAAAACCCAAATACTGAAATGACTCTGTCTAGATTTTTCTTATAACATGAAGGATAGTCACCAGATTTGGAGATGCCTTTAAGATGAATTTCAGTTCAGAAACCAAAAGAAGACAACATTTTATAGCTGGTGTGAACATATCAGACTGACACCAAAGGGAAGAGAATATGGATGAAGTGATTCCAAGTTCAAGGTATCCTATGCAACCTACAGGCCTCTGGGCCTTTGATGAGAAGTTCTCATCTTTCCTTGCTCCAACCTTATTCTTTATATAGGGGTTGATTTAGGTTAGTTAGAAAAATAGTATGGTGAATTTTAATATTTTCTTGAAAGTTTCTTTACCTCCAAGGATATATACACAGTAGTATTCTGTATAGAGATATAATGCATAAGGAACATTTTTTTCCCTCAAGGTAAGAGTATTAGTCTGATTTGCCAATGTCATCTCCTTGTTTGGTCCAAGTATGTGGACCAAACTCCATGTGCAGCACACTCCATGTGCTGACTGCAGTCAAAAACAGAAAAAGAAAGAGGAGCTCAGATATTTTCAAAGGGAATTAGTAAAACAAATTTATCTTACATGTCCAAAAGATCTAGATAATATCTGGAAAAGAAGTTAATTGGTGTAAGTAAATAGGATTTTTCCTTTTTCAGACATTTGTGTCATTCAAGTTATCTTGCTATTCTCCACCAGTTTTCCCAGATAAACTCTTTTGTATATGTAATTGTTCCCTCTTTCATAGCAGCACACCTTTAAAGCGAATCAGCAGAATGCTGCTTCCAAGTTTTAAAAAGAAAAATATTACTATGTGATTCACAAATTAAAATTGTCTTTCCCAATACAGAAAACTATGCAGTCTGCATCTGAAACCAACAGTTTTAAAACAGAGGAAGTTTGAAATTCCAAGTAAATTTAACTTTGTGAATTGAAACAAGGACAAGACAAAGGTTCATTCTGAAATAGTTTTCGTTAACAGGCTCAGAAGGTTTTCTGAATGATCACTGGGAAGAGTGAGTACCATGGGTATATGGGGTACCAATTAGGAATGAGTATCCTCCCTATATTCAAAGTTTTTAGAATTTCATAGGGAATAATAGAGCAATAGGCAATCTGTACCAGCATATATCCATACAACCATTTCCAAGGAGCATGGTATGGTGAGTGGTCAGAATTTTACAGAGTGGCTGAAAAGGGAAAGTTTACAGTAGATATTTTATATTCACAGATATTCTGTATTCTCTATATATGTTGGCTCACATTACAGGTAATCCCATCTCTTAATAGCTGTCATAATGCTGGCTTAAAAAGTCAGAGATCAAGTGAGAGACCTGTCAGCAATAAGTAATATTCAACTCTGACTTTTCAGTATTTCCACATTTATTGACCCTACTATTCTACTGTACCCTATGTATCTTTGCATTTGTTTTAATTTGCACTCTGTCCTACACATTGTAGTAAGGAAGAAAACAGTCAGTGGCTGAGTGAATGGAAAAATGAATAAGTAAATCTGCATTTCCTTCTGAAGAAATGAAGCACTGAGCACAAAGGATTACAAATATTTCTGAGAATATGCCTTATTATCCTGAAGGGAATTTTCTGCTTTGCCTATCTTTACAGAAGATATATCTGCAGAGACTGCAGAGTCTCCGCAACCCTCTGACTCTGCATATGTGTGTATGTGTTTGTATATAAATGCACTACAGAAAGTATCAAAGTTTGTAGAAGATAAGCAGTCTCTATCCTGGGTTTAGAATTCTCTGGATTTTCCTGGTCCCATAATCTTCTTGCTAATTGTCTGATATTGGGTATCTATATACATTGTGTCTATCACTTTCTGCCTTCCTAGCACTGGACTTGGCTCTGGAATAAAACTCCAGGTTTCAGTGTCCGTTAGATCAGCTTTCCAACTTGGACCTTTGTTTCTGATCTCTCCTAGTCATCTATACACTGTTTCTTCATATCTTGCAGGTTAATATTAACTTTGCCAGTGGAACAAAGTAAGTTGATCATAGTTCATTACTATGTTGAGGTCTGTATCAATTAGACTGATTATTCTGAACAAAATTATACTACTGACGTTTTAAATATGCATTAAACTAATCTGATCACCAGAAGTCTAAGCTTGGCTGCATTCATACCTCCACAGATAATATGAGAAATAAAAGCAACATTTTTACTTATGAATTACAGTAAAGTGTAGAAACTGTTATCCTCCACTGACAAATGCATGAGGAGGTACAGAACAAAGGTACCATGGTATGTCTATGGCAACCCAGACTTAATTCCACTTCGTGTTACTTTGCTTTTTCAGTAACTGTCTATTTTTGGTGGGACAAACACTTTAGAGCATATGCAAGTCCAAAATAATAACAGGTACTAAGCAGCACACAGAAGGCTGAAGATCGAGAGGAAGAAAAATGAATGGCCAAGCAGAACACTTCAAATTTCCTAAAACAATATTTAAAGTTCATACCTAATCATACATGGCCAAGACTTATGCTAACCTAACAGCATATAAAAATATGCAAGTTTTTACCTAAACATATGTAGTCAAGGCCTCCTCTGATTTAAAAAAACAATTATTACTCAGGATATGCACAGACAACAAGTACAATTTTCAGGAAAATATTGACTAAGGAAAAAGAACACTAATTATACTAGTTTGAGTAGTGGTGACTATTTACTATCCATTTTTGTCAGAATTTTAAAACAAATCTTAAAATTGTCATGTAGATATAGGGAACCTATTACTTGCTTTCTTCTCCCATCCATCCTCCATTAGCTAGATAATGGGAGCTCTGTCCATTGGTTCATAGAGAATGAAAGTGAATCTGAGTAAGATGTTCAGTGAGCCTGAGAAGCTTTAGAATGGTGTCCCAAAGAAATTCTTATTTTCTAGTCATTTAACTGAATTTCATCTTTTTACTTTGTTAGGGAGACTGGAACAGGTGTTAATATCCACATCTTGTAGAAGAGAAAGGGGAAGAACCAGGTACAAAGTAACAACATCTTTCCTAGGACAGCTCACCTGGACTGAATATCAAGTCTGTACATATCACCTATTGTCCCATCCGTTCTTCTGTTCAGGCCATGTGGTTTTAAAACCCAACCTCATAATAGGTTAAAAAACGCAAAATTGGAAAATATAGAAATGTCATAAAAAACCAATTGTCTTATTTCACCAATTTTTACATATTTTTTTAGAATGTAGAGGATGGATAGAAGGGGGTTTTGAAAATTCTATTTCGTTTACCTGCTCCTTCAGTGCAAAGGGAAATAGCAATCTTGTGCATAAATGGCTACTCCTGCCTTCCTCGCATTTTTATGTGTTATAAAGCCCTTTATAATATCTGATACCCAACTGAGTACTTCCTTTAACCATTAACTCCTTAAGCCATGAATATTTAACGAAAACAAAGTTTAAACCCCTGACTCTTTTCACAGTTAGTATCTATAATCCTTTCTTTCCAGACTAGGTATTTCTAAATCATGTTAAATCTTTCATCTTCCTTCTGGTCAATTTCAAGGTTTTTATTGAATCAAATGCAGTTTTTTTATACCAGTTTTCCTTTTGCTTTTAGACATTTCTAGTGGCTTAGCAAGAGCTGTTAAAATTAGGTGATTATCCTATATGTGGTACAGTGAATTAAGCATTCCTCATTTTTAGGCAATGACCTCTGAGTGAATCACTTACCTATTTATTTTTAATGTATGGGATAATTAAAATTGGTCCTGAAAAATTGAGGCATTTTTTTTTAGGTTTGTTAAAAGTTTAATTTTTTTAACAAACATCACAATAATTCACTTTCAATAATACTAAAATAAATGTTAAGAAGCAAATCTTTGATTAGATATTACATTTTCTTCCAATAAATCACTAGAGGAATAGGCTAAAAACAATATAGTTGAACTATAAGAACAGTGATTCTGTAATAGGGTTTTTTCCCACCTTAAGTGATTTTATTTCCTATGAAGTTATAAAAGATTGACTCTGTTATTTATTCCCCTTAAATCATAAAACCAAAGAAAAGGTAAGGAGGAAGAACAGTTAACCTCTGGTGACCAAAGGTGCACTTGATCTGTTATTTTGTATTCTATACTCTTCAAAAGAGCAATATAAACAGAATTATTTATGCCCAGCAAAATGTTGCTTAATTACTTATGCACCACTGTTTGCTTGTATTTTAAGCTCTCTCTACCACCCACAGGCAGACGTTAAACAGCTGCTAAAAGCTAGCTTTAGTCTTGCCTGTTTGAAATTAGCATACTTGAGCTTTGAAAAAACTTTGTTACCAATTTACATATGCATAGAGACTGATATTTAGACTCACCATATGATATGTCCCTCAAGAGCTTTTCTTATTGCCTCCATCCTCAGGTCTCAACCTAGAGACTGTAAATCTAGCAGGTGATTAATTCTATACCCTTGAGAAACTAGCAATTAGCACTTTCAACCAGTAAAAAATTGTCATTTCAAAACCCTGTTTACTATGCCCATGTATTTTCTATGAACTCACAGTTAACTCTAAATAGATGTGTATGGCAATAGATCTGCAGACATTCCTGTCTCTTTATGTAAAATATAATATTGCTACCAGCTAATCAACCTATTAAATATATATAATTGACATTCCTTTTTTAATATAAAATAGCAAGATGTAGCAAGCATGGAAACACTACACATGATGTTTTATGTTACTAAACCTTAATCAGTTCATTTCAACATGATGACTTTGTAGGGTTTACCTGTTCTGTGTCAATTCTTATCTCTGATAGCTGAAATTACCGTACTTCCAGATGTTCTTATGCATTATTGAGGTCTTCTGCAGTAGATGCTGGAAAAGGTAAGATAAGGTTTTATTTCTTTGTAGTAGTCACAACACTGAGATCAAAGACGGTAAAGTGCACTGCTTAATACTGAAAACTATGATGAACCTAACATTTATTTTCAAGTCGCAAACCTATCATAAAAACCACTCATCAATCTTTAGTTAACCATTTTATGTGTAATCTGTGAGTCAAGCAAGGAAATGTTTTGAAAGGTTTAAAAACACATATTTGACCACACAATAAACTAGTGCTAATTATGTATGTGCATAGCACAAGTTTTAAATTGAAAATATATGTTTGGAAGCTCTATCCTGTGAGACAAGTGAAAATAAAAAGACCTATTAAAATTGTTTTACAGAATAACTTATATGGAACAATGTACTTTGGTCAGATTTTAAAATCTGTTAAAGAAGAATTTATACATGCACACACACACACACACACACACATTTTTAAAAAATGGTTTCTGATAAAATCTGCCAGTGCTCTGGAGAGTGCTAACTGAAGTAAAAACAGAGTAATTCCATTTACTGAAATGTTTTCAGTTCAGTTCAAGGGAAAGAAGATAGGTGAACATAGCTATCATGTACGCCACCCACAGTATTAACTTACTATAACCAAAACATTGTATTTTGAATTATGTTACACATTTTTATGATTACAAGAGTTAAAAAAAATGCTATTAGAGTATCTTAATTCCTAACTTCAGTGATCTTCAGTTAACAGACAGCCTTACTTTACAAACATACGTTGAACATCTAGAAAACATATGCAGGAACAATTTAGTCCCCAGTATTAGAAAGCCAAGGGCAGCAGATCTCCTTTATTCAGAAGCACAAAGTAAGGAGCAAATGCAGAAGGATCTTATAGAAAAGTGGACTTTATTTTCTCCAGATGCACAGTCATTAGATGGTCTGCTATAAAAAAGCCTGCTAGACTTTTGACTAATTACATCATCGAATCATCATACTGTTAAAATCAGTTGCAGGGCACTTGTATACAACTAAATCCCTGCTTCTAATTACTATTTTAGTCTCTTTCTCCTTGTGACATGTTGGTGATAGATCATTATTTTTTCAGCAATTTGTTCACATTTATATGCAATATAATTGGATCTGATTAATTATTATGATTAATGACTGCAGAATTTCCTTGCAAAGCTATTAATACTGGTAGTATCAAATGAAAGACATGGACAAATGAAAGCCAATGGATTCCTGTTGCTGGTACTTGCAGCGTCTGGGCTGAAGTAACCCTTTGCTGTTCCCCAGCAAACAGAAAGTGACTGCAAAGGAGAGCTCTTGGAATGCCTATCAGAAGCTCATAATGTATGAAGTGTTTTGAATGTTTTTTAGCTTATTTAGGTGCACAGTAAATGAGAAATCTAGCAGGTCTCTGTTCAAAAAGAGCATGTCATGTTATTGATCTAAAGCAGTAAGGAAATGTGTAGCATTCAAAATATGTAGAAAGCTATTAAGAAATAATTGTCTTGAAGGATATTTGTAATTTCTCCATTTTCCTCAACAAACATGATATAAGGCACTTAGTTAACTTCTATTAAATGTCAGATTACAAAACTTCCAAAGGACATATTTATGTACAGTGTGTTTTGTATTTTAAATTATATTCTGGCTTAGAAGTAGGATATTACATGTAAAAAAAGCAAACAACGACTGAGTAGCTTAGGGGATCGACTTTCCTGTTACCTCTGGGACCTGACTTTAAATCTGGCTTTGAGCAAACTGAAGAAAAATCATTTCAATCTAATGGCAGCAGCAAATAAAAAAATCAGATAATTTGAGTTCCTTGAAGGTGGCAGCAAGCTTTTTGCTTTATGAAGTGTCCAGAAATCTAGGCTTTAAAGGAAAGAATTGGATTTGGAGGATGCATGCCTCACTATAAATTGTAAAATACAAAAGATGTTGAGTATAATTTGCATCTGTCATAAACAGTACCAGCCCTGCTCATAGCATGAGCCTTAACAGGGGGGCATGAAGTCTTGAATCTTGCTGAGAAAATAGATTCATTTGTCTCACCCAGAACTGGTAGTGGTGGCTGCATTAACATCAAGATTCTAAAAAAAATATTTTAAAGCTTTTTGGTTAGAAGTGGATAAAGTTATCTGAAAAATGTTCAAGACGAAAATGGGAACAATTATTTTTTTTAAATGAAACAAGGCCGCATGGCCAACCCGATATACAAATAAAATAGATGCATTTGCTTTATAAACAGCTACAATTTTTCTTCGATGATTCATATTAAATTAAACTCACCAAAAGGAAAAAAAAGGTAGACTAAAGAAATCATTGTGTTCAGATGAAGAGCAAAGCAGTTAAAAAACACCCTTAGTCCTTTTAGTTTTAAGAGAGAGTAAATTCCTGTAAAGCTTTCACATGATTATTGATACTGACCTGTAAAATTTTTTATTCAAATTCATACATTTTACAAGATATTTGCATCAGGTCTGTAATCTTATGGAAATGATTAAAACAAATGCAGGAACATCATTAAAAATCTTCTAGCCCCTAGTAGAAGAAGCAATCTGGCCTATCAGGCTTCTTAGATAAGCTATGAGTACCACCCCACTCCCCTGCCAATGGTTTCATATAAATTATTTATATAAGGATAATGTTAGTTTTTCTTCTGAGAGTAGAAAAACGGGATTAATGTGAGGATCAACATTGAAGCTGTTTTCATGGGCTCCTTGTATATATAAACTATATTCATGGCAACTATTTTAAAAATTAGAGCTGGCCTTCACCCCAGGTGGACAGTAGGAGCTATAGGGAAAGGCAGGAATCCTGCTAAAGGGTTTCATTTCTGTTCCTAAGTAAGCATCAATGCCCAGGAGAGAGAGGGCACTCATACACCTGATAAATAATGTTGGGTGTTCACAGTTGCTAATATGAGAAAGGTAATGAAACAATTAGTAACGGAGCAATTAATGACATTATTAAATACACCGTGTATGAATTGCCATTAAGAAAATTGGTTATGAAGTACATTTTGTTGGGAAATGCAACCTAAAGCAAATAAAATCTCGCACCATCAGAGGCACAAATAAAATTAGTCTGGGCAACGGGTGTTTACAATTATAGTAGATGACCTATCTGCTACTACAAGAGAACTTCCTTTAGTTCACATCTTAGCTTGATTTCAGGTACTCAGTTTGGACTTAGTGGAAAAATATCATAATATGTTAATAACCGTACTGCCTTGTGGCAACATGCATCCAAATGTTTTACACACTTTTTCAAGAGAATCTTTATACTTGACATTTTTATTGTCATTGCCCAGACACAGAGACCATAGAGTTGTGCCTGATATGTGTGACCAAAGAAAGGGCTCTGCAAAAGAAGCCCATTTTTATTTTAATTGAACTAAATAATGAAATGATCAAAATCAATTATTCCCATGTTACCATTTTAGAGAACCAACTTATGTATCCGTTCTTTATCTAACGATTCACAGATCCAAAAGCAAATCATCTAGTAAACTAGTAGAAGAAGCAAGAGTAAATACTAAATACTAGTGTCCTTGAATCAGTTCTATGCCACTGACAGAACCTCTAAAAGCTGCTCCTTGGCACACTACATTCTAAACAGCCTGTCCTAACTCGATTCTAACGTCAAGAATCTACCCAGACAAGGAAGGCTCTGAGAAAATCTGATCAATCCAAGACGGACCAAGCATCAGAAACTCTTCCATCCAAAACTGAATTAATCTGCTGTGTCTGAGTATAGGACATCCCACCTAAGAATATAAAGTCTGGATTCCCCAAATATATCTGTAGAATAGAATAGAGGACAAGGAATGGCTAAAATATAGACATGGAAAGGAGTATAGATTTTGGCTATTCTTCAATTTATGTGCCATGACGCCCATCAGCCTTTCCTACCACAAAATAAATAATCTAAGGTGATGGGGGACTGCTTATTTTTCTCTGAAATCCTCACCTCACCTAGTGAGTGATGGGTACATAATTTTTTACAATAGCAACGTCGAATCTTCCATTTAGAGTTCTCTTTAAAGACCATGGAGTTTACATTCATCATTTTGTCGATGAAAAAACAAGGTTCAGAGAAGTGAGATGGTTTGCCCAATGCCATATAATTAATAAGTGACAGGGTTTCAAAGAGACCCAGATTCCCTGGCTCCAAATCTACAGTCCTTTCCAATACACTACATAGTTGCTGACTGATACAAAAATGTAGTATAAAATCTAGGTCTCTATTTTTTCTATTTTGACTTTAGTCAGTGAGAAGTCTCTAGGAGATTAGTGTTTTTCATCTGAATAACTAATACTCTGGCTCATAATTAAAGCATATGTTTTACAACTATTCCCTTAGAAATTGAATTAAAATTGGAAACAACCTAAACATCCACCTATAGGTATTTAATTCAATAAATAATGACATATTCATACAGTAAAATGCTGTTAAGCCATTTGAAAGAATGAGGTAACTCTTCATGTACTGGCATGAAAAGATATTCTTAAATGTTTAAAAAGCAAGCAGCAAAAAAATATGTATGGAATGATCATTTTTAAATTCTATATTTGGTTATATGAGGAAAGGAAGTCTGACATAACACACACCAAATGTTTACTAGTAGGTATCTCTGGGAATAGAAATAGAGGGGTTGGGAGGGAGAATTTCATAACCAACTACATATAATTCTGATTTTATTTCAACAAGGGTATTCTTGCTTCTGTAGTTAAAAATTAAAAGGTAAAACTAAAGTAATTCCATAAAATAAAATCCTAATTTTTACAGGCATATTGATATTTATGAAGATCAATTGATATTTATGAAGATCAGTTCTATGAGGGCTTTTTTTTTTCAAATTGTTATCACATTTTGAAGTGCAGACAATTTTTGGTAAGCAAAATGTCTAGTGATTTTTTTAGTATCTTGCTAAATATTTGCTACTTTTTCTTCAATATGGGTAAAAGTAATTATCTGTGGTCATAAAATAAGTTATGGAGTATTACATTTTTATCAAATAAGAGGAAACTATTCTAATTAATATAGTGCTATTTTATGCAGGGAAATGAGAAGAACCAACTGAGGGTTTTTTTGTGTGGGCGGGGGTTGAAATTTTAAAATATCATTTCCAAGGACATTGGTGCCCATTACTTAGTGGAAATATTCAAAAGACAAAGCAATTCTGTTGTTTGGCAACTGTCAATGACTCTGCTATGCAATTTCAACATATAATATTTGAGCCCCTCAATTTTCTAAACATACAGCATATTCTTGGAATAAAAATATGCAACCTTATGTGGATTTAGTAAAATCATATTTGTTAGGAATTTGGAACTCCTCAAAAGAAGACATTCTATAGATATTACATTTGAAGAACCCCAGAATTGCCTATTTAGTGTGCAAAACAAGAGTTTATCAGAACATCAATTTGTGAACTCCCTTTTCATCCAAACCTCTGATTTAGCTAAGATTTTTTGAAAATGTTAATGTGTCATATTACTTCTGAAATCTCTATTTAACAACAAAACATTATAACTCAGAATACGCATTACATTTTTAAAAGATAAAAATTTCTGAAGTAAAATTTATACCTGTGAAATAAAAAAAAAACAAGACTGTTGGAGATGTTGTTTTTTATGTGATGAATACATCAGTTTTCTTCTCAATGCTGAGAAGTAAATGAAGGTGTTGTTATACATTTATTCTAGGAAAAAGTGCAATAATTTTAAATTTAACAATTGCATATCAGCAATACATTTCTGCTTGAGTATTCAGGTCTTGTATAAGAACTATTTAATGGAAAGGAGAGCTTCATTTTATTTCTGATGAAACTATGTACAGAGAGGTTTGGTTGCTCCCCCAAAATATAAAGCAAGAAACAGAAAACCAAGTCAAGAACCAAAGAACAGCCAATGCTTTGCTATTCTCCAATACTTTTTATATTTATATGCATACCAACTACATATTTTGATGTTTTTAATTCCAGCATCTTAGATAAATACCTAGTAGGAAGGATACACGTCTTCTGATCAAATTTTTCACAATGAAATATTTCATAGAACTTGTTGTGCTAAATATAGTTGTTCTTTTCAAATATTGATGATGGTACATTACAAAAATATGAATCAGATCAGCAGCAATATTAACATCCAGAAATGTGTTGCCACATATTCTTATTTCTCAAATTTTTTAATCCCAGAAATAAACATATGCAGAATGACAAACAGGCATTAGAAATTGAAGTTTCAATTTCAAGACACTGAGCTTCAAAAAATGAAGGTCAAAAGGCACACTGTTGTAAAAGAGACTTACAACACTAACTATGTGGAAAATCACACATTAAGATATGATAAATGCAATTCACTAATGATCACCTCTGGTGATATTATGGCTTTGCAAGCATGCTGCTTGTATTCATAGTCAGGAAAATAACAGTGATTTACCATTCTACTGCCAACAGTTGCTCTGGATTCCAGTTCTGTTGCTGTAGAAATACTTCTTAAAGCTGTTTTACAATAACAGGAAGGCTGTTTGTCTTCTGTTGTTGAGCTGAGACATGCATGTATGTTCTGTTAAATTAAAAATAGAGGAGGTCAGTTTATTTATTAGAACCAGGAAAACCAAAGAAATAGGAAAACCAGAAAGAAGGTTAAGTGAAGGAAGCTGTAATAGACAGTGGTTGGGGAAGTAAAGAGTTAAGAACAGGTTAACAATATCTAGCTGAATAAGAAGGAAAATATTTTAATAATGGAAGGCCCAGGAATGAGAATTGTGTGATAATTGTGTAAGGAACAATACAATTTACTCCTGCAATTGGCAATACTTGTCAAATGAAATCATACAGTTTGTGATCAGGAAGTACATTAACAAACTTCACCTTTTTTTTCCAAAGATGTGCATGAAATCCGTACAATCAGAGGATGAGAATTTCTCAAATGTGTCCCTGCTTTTCTGGTGAATGATTTGCCTATTTACTAGACCAAGAATCTGTTTACTCTGATCTGAATTCACAGCAGAAATACACCCAAAGTTAATGCAAGATTAGCTAGGTGCAAAGAGATGCTTGTTACTTTTTAAAGAAGAATAAAAGAATTAAGAATAAATCCTGATTTCTAGAGAGGCAGAAACTAAGCCTAGTATACCCATCTGCTTGTATGTATGTTTGAAAAACAAGGCTCCTACAACTGAGTCATTGGTGAAACAATGACCAGAAACACACTTGATAAGGTCATGCTATGATCTTCCATAATTGCTCTGACTCATTTTCGTGCCATGCTGTTCTTGGGGAAAGACCTTAAACATCTGTATCAGTTTGTTAGAGCTGCCATAACAAAGTACCACACACTGGGAGGCTAAAACAGAAAACTATTTCTCACAGCTCTGGAGTCTGGAAGTCCAAGATCAAGGTGTTGTCTCCTGGGGCCTCTGTCCTTGGCTTCCAGATGGCCACCTTCTCCCCGTGTCCTCACATGGTCTTTCCTCTGTGAGCGTGCATCCTTGGTGCCTCTTTGTGTTTCTAAATTTCCTCTTCTTTTAAGGACATAAGTCATTGAATTAGGGCCCACCCTAATGGCCTCATTATAATTTAATCCCTTCTTGAAAGGTCCTATCTTCAAGGCACTGGGTGTTAGGTCTTCAGTGTATGAATTTTAAAGGGACACAATTCATCCCATTAACAGCATCACTTGTAAACATCCACTGTAATCTATCACAGTCTGTTAATCTGCAAAGAATATTATTTCACCTCTCTGAGCCCCTCAGTGTAACATGTACCTATTACACTAGATTGATGTTTTTTTCAGTTGTGTTCCTCAGAGTACTCCCATTACATACTCAGTACTCAGTGGCAGACTGGTAGATGTTTAACAATGGCTTTCTGGAAAAGAAAAAGAAGTTCTGATTTGTAGCCCCTGCCAGTTTCCAGGATATAAATACCCTCCCCATGGCCATTTACAAGCTGCCAGTGTAACATCACTGAATGCAAAGTTGGGAAGGGATGCCAACAACTGGGTGTCATGAGCCAGATGAGCTGAGTCTAGCACACCACTGCCAGGAACATTGGTGGCTACAAGGGGTAAAAACTTACTTTATCAGAACAGTGCTCCTTTTTATTTGTTTTATTTTATTATTATTTTTTTTTTGCGGTACGTGGGCCTCTCACTGTTGTGGCCTCTCCCGTTGTGGAGCACAGGCTCTGGACGCGCAGGCTCAGCGGCCATGGCTCACGGGCCTAGCTGCTCCGCAGCATGTGGGATCTTCCTGGACCGGGGCATGAACCCGTGTCCCCTGCATCGGCAGGCGGGCTCTCAACCACTGCGCCACCAGGGAAGCCCTGTTTTATATTCTTGATATTCATTTTTCAAGTGGTTGGATTGACTCCACAGAAAAAGTTTAAAAGTATCTAATTACCTAGTCTCTAAGATTTTCTAACACTATAAAACTTTTACTCTTGATTTTAGTATATTGTTTCCAGTTTATTTTTGATAGACTAAATATCTTTTTTAAAAAGATAGAATATTGTTTCTTATTGCCTCCTTGATTTGAGTAGAGATGTGTGGTTCTTGAAACTCTCCTTGGAAATTTTTTGCAAGATATCTGATACAGCCTTTATCTATAGGATGACAGAATAATTGACCAATGTCCCAAAATTAGTCCATATAGTTATTAGCCTTTAATTCCTGTAAAGCTTCGATAGTCACTTGTCAGAGACTGTTCAGGTCTTTTGAAAACACAGCATTTAATGTAAAACATCTTTGAGAAGAATGATGCAACTATTGAATGAATTTCTCTCTTCTAATGTAATAGTCCTTCTCCTATGCTCCTACTAATCTCTGAAATACCTTCATCAAATCAGCAATTGTTTTGATCATTAAGTGTGTTTTCATTTCTATCTTCTCACTAACACTCAGAAAAAATATCATGTCTTTATACCTGTAATACCTAGAATTTATTGTACACATTATAAATATTAGGGGATTGAAAAATTATTAACCAGTAGAAAAATTAGTAATTAGTACTCAGAAGAATGAATCATTATTAATAATAAATGTACATGGTGTGTTACATTCAGGAAAAATAAAAGGATAAAAGGAGTGATTTTTAACTAAGAGAATTTTCAGACTGGAATACTTTCTATATTTATATTAATGTGTTATTTTTAACTTTTGAAGAATTTTTAGCAAATCTTCCCTAAGGAAATTCTTAGAAATAAGTAAATAGTTTATGATTTTATTTAGCTTCAGGAAAATATGCTAATGAACAAAGACTGCTGGGTAATTTCAAGAAAAGTGTGGAATAGCTAATGAACAACTTCTAATTTTGTTAGAGAATAATTTGAATTATTAGGTGTAATAAATTTTGAATAATCACTAAAAAAGTGACTTCAATATTTGCAATAATTTCCTAACTCTATCACCATTAATGTTTGAAAATATTATAGTTATTGGCCATTACGATATTTCCTTGGTTCAACAATATTCTGAGGTCCCAACATGTATAAACAGTATAACTCAGAAGCCCTGCACCATAATTTAGTCTCAAAAGTCAGCCCCCCTCTTATAGCTCTCAAATTTATGCAATAAACCACATGTATTAACATCACCCTACTGATCTCTTAGACTCACTAAATTCAATGTACAAATACAGAAAAATGATCATAAACACACACACGCATTTACGTGAAAACAAGGAGGTTATATAAAAGACACCATTTGGGTAGCCACTGTGCCCTATAATTGAAATGGCCAGATCTAACTGTTTCACTCTAAAATTAATCACTAATCATCCCTAATCGATTATCTAAGGTTTTTATTTTTTTAATTTTCTTTTTCTCTATTTTTTGGGTCGAAAGAGCATCTACTCAAATAAAGCTACCTTTAAAAATGTAGCTGGGTGAGCCTATTGTATTTCTAGAAATGTAAAGAGCAAACGTTTGAAATCCCCACAGTCACACAATATATCCCCAACCACAGGATTCTAGGTAAAGCAAACAAACCAAGCAACATTAAAAAACTATGCAGAAGATTTTTTTCTAATGAGATACAGCAAGTTTCTATATTTTTAATCTGTTACCTTCCTTTGGATATATCACCTGTCAATCAACTTTTATGTGTTTATGTCATTTTCTCATTTTCTCATCAAATGTACAAAGTATGTCTGTGGAAAACTTGATCTGAAATGGCCAAATAGGGTTAAAAAAAAACTGAAGATCAAACTGACATTTTACATGGTATCAAAAGGTAATCACCCTAAAAAAATGTGAAGCAGTATTTATTTCTTCCCTTCTTGAACAGGCACACTGTGATGCTATCAATGAGACACCATATCTCTTTAAGGAAAAAAGCAGAGAAGTGTGTATTTAAAACTTTGAAATTGAGTGGAATTCCACTGATATCTTAGAGAAAAATAGAATCTATGGAACCTAAAGTTGAACTGACGCAAAGGAGGTGGCCATTAAACATCATGGCAGTAACATAATAAAGGAATTAGTATGTATGATTTAACAGAAATTGCTTACCAGGTCTAATTGTATTCCGTATAAATGTTCAGTCGTCTTAAAGGTCACCTAACACTTAGGACAAGAAAATGCCTAGCAACCTGTGGGAAACCTAAGAAAATCCACAATATCACTCTTTGAAACAACAGTATGCAAGAATTGTAACTTACAAGTAGTAAAATGTGTGGTACTCCCCTAAAATATTCTACCTTCCATTGGTGTGACTTTTTAGAGGACACCAGTGCATCATATCGGTTCCCTTAAACTAGTTTTTCTTCCTCAAATGACTATAAATATAGGGAAAAAAGTTTGATATTTAAGCATATGTATGTCAAATCTAATAAATGAGTGTGTGTGAGGAGGTGGGAGAGATATTTTATCCTTAAACCAAAGAAATTTGAAGTATTGTTTTGCTTATCTTTTTTCAATTTTTTTCAAGAGGGTTTCTTTATAATGAAGGCAAATTCTGTAAATGAGAGATCAGTGAAGACATCAGTTTGAAACTGTAATTTAGAAGCTACTAGTAGGAAAGGCAAGAATGAGGTTCATAATCTGTTAGTGCCTTGCATTGTATTAGCAAAATACCATATCATCAATCTCCTTTCTTTTTCTGTGTCTGACTCTGCCACCTTCTTGGCTTGCACACCCGGAGGAGCATAATTATAGGCATGTAACATATGCATTGTGACTTTGAAGGTATGGAATTTAAATTACTTCAGTAAATAAATCACCCTTAGCCTGTAAGTCCATATTACTGTGCAAATGAGGAAAACCTAGTGCTTGTTTACCATACTTTGGAAAACTTAAAAAAAAAATCTAGTACATTGCATAATTATTGGATTTGTAAAAACATGTTTTGATAAAATTAAATGGGCATTTAGTTTGTTCAAAGCTACTTTCCATAACACATTACACAGCATAAATTTCATATAACTGCTCACATAGCAACTTATAAATATACCCATATATTTTCCTTCACTTTAGCATTAAAGAAAAAAGTGATTAAAGCTGTAGCATCCAACTCTCTTTCACTTACAGCATTTCATTTGAGCTAAAAATCTCAAACTATAATCATTAATCCAATAAGCCTGCAGCAAATATATGCATCTGACACTATTTCCCCCCCTTTTTCCAAATGTTTCATAATAACAGACAAAAAGTTTGTGTGGCTGGTAAATACTACAAATTCAACAACACATAAATGTATTATAGCATCCTTCCAAAACCTGAAGTAGACATCCATTATACTCCAAAAACCAAACACAGACAGAAGCCCAAACTTTAATATACCCTATATTAAGATACGGAAAGCTTGCAGAACATTTTGGCTTTAATTATTATCTTCTGAAAAGCAGTGCATTGTTCTCTGGAGCATGAACAACTGAGGAAGATTAGAGTTCAGTGAGAGCTTCCATTTATTCTTTAAGAGAGAAAAATGTATGAGTTCCAAGAAAGGGAAAATAACCAAAATCAATTAATATATGCCCTTGTTTTTCAAACAGTTCTGATGGAGTTGGTCTCAGTCATTTTTTAAATACCAGGCCCTAAAGCTTTTTTTTCAATCTCAAGATGATTATGTAAATACTAAGTAGCTCATGCTAAAATGAATTCCTCTATGAAATTCATTTTACACTTGAGAATAACACCCCTTTCCCCCACCCGAAAAATGCCAGATCTCCTGGTTGAAACGTGAATTCTGCTTCTATAAAATTTTTATCTATTTAAAAATTTTAAAATATGTCCCAAGAAGAGCTAAGATAAAAATGAAGTGAAAGTAAAATAGAAATAAAAGATCAAGACTATATAGAGTAACACTGGTCAATGGAAATATAATAAAAGTCACATGTGTAATTTAAAATTTTCTAGGAGCCATAATCAAAAAGTAAATAGCCATATTCAATTTAAAGTATTTTATTTAGCCCAGTGTATCCAAAATATTATCATTTGATCATATAACACATATAAAACACTCTTAATGAGATATTTTACATTTTTTATACTAAATCTTGTAAATCCAGTGTGTATTTTACATTTATCCACATCATGATTTGGACACTAAATTTTCACTGTAAATTCTTTTTCTGTATTTAAATTTCACACAATTTACAGCTGAAAAAGTAGATTTACACACCCAAATTTTCCAAGCATACTTAAAACTTTTCCAATAACAAAATTAAATATCTTTTCAAGTTTAAATTAATTAAAATAAAAAAGAAAAACATTTCTATAGTCAGATTAGCATATTTAAATAGTTTCATATCCACCTATGGTTAGTGGCTGCTATAATGGATATTGCATAATAGAGAAATAATAAGGATAATTAAAACCTTAACAAGAAACACTAATGGCTTTATTATCTAATTAAATATCTAATACCTTATCCTACAATTTTCTACCATATTTGAAAGAATGTAAGCTATTGTTTTTTAGTTAGCTACATTGCTATATATGTAAACAGCATATAAACTCATTCACATTTTTAAGTTTCCAATTGGTAGACACAGTATTTTCTACCCTATATTTAGCTGAATACATTTTAAAGTTTGTGAAAGTATTTCATATGATTGCACTCAAAACATCTGAGTAAGGTGTCTTGGATGGGAATAGGAGGGACTTTTAGGATGACCTATACCATCTTCCAACTACTTAAGTTCATGGCTTACATTTATTTTTAAGAGTCTTTTGTTGAAAGTCTATTTTTAATTCAATAAACTTGGCCAAGTTCATGTTTACTACCAAATTATGATGCCAAATAATGGAGTAGCTTTAATCTATTGGGAATATTACATTCTTCATATTTCTTGCTGTAAACTGGGGACTCTCTCAGCTCCTATAAACTTCCCCACGTCTCAGCCATATGGCCCTCTTGCAGGTGAGCAGCTTATTTCTTCACAGCCAGAAGGAGAACTTTCTCCTAATCCACTAAAATAGATTCTTTTATAAAATAATACATATATGACTCTTGCTCATATAATGTAACCTCATAAAGGGAGTAATTACCCCATCATATTCATAAGTTCCTCCAACACTCAAGTTGGGGGTCTTTATACAGGATTGTACACCAGGGGCAGGAAACGTGGGAGCTATCTTAGAATTTTGCCTACTAAAAATAGGTATGCTAAACAAAAGGAAAAAAATTAAAATGGCTATTAATACTAATTTTGGGCAAGTAAAAATTCAAGAAAAATACAATAGACTCCATCCATGTGGAAAATTTCTATCAGTAAAAATTGCAATTTGTGTAGAATATAAAATAGTCTTGATGGTTTATGCACTAAAAATCAGAGCACCAAAATATTTAAAGGAAAAACATTTTTAGAAATAGGAGGAGAAATTAATAAAAATCTAAACATAGCTTAAATGTTTCCCATAATTTGACAGAAAATGTAGAACATAAAGAAGAAGATGGAAGATTTAATTAGGATAAATAGTGAATTTGTTTGGTGAATACACCCTACTTTGTATTATAATCCAAATGCAAGTAGACTTGCATTTCACAGTAAAAAAAAATTAAGTCCATTTTTCAAATATTCAAGGAATATGAACAAAATCAACCATAAAATGTCAAATTATTTCAAAATATTAAAATATTGCAAGCTACATGCTCTAAAAACAAACTGCTAATTAGCAAACATAAGTTGATGTAAAAATATAAAAAGGAAAATAAAAGTAATAAAAATTAAAGCAGAAATTTAAAGATATGTATCCAGTAACTTCCCCCTACAGACAAATAATGTAACTGATCAATCAAACCAGAAGCTGTACTTATCAGGAATATTTGCCTAAAGTTTTCTTGTGGTGTTCTTATGTGGCTTTGATATCAGGGTAATGCTGGCCTTGTAAAATGAGTTTGGTAGTGTTCTCTCCTCTTCAAATTTTTGGAAGGGTTTCAGAAGGACTGGTGTTAATTCTTTAAGTGTTTGGTAGAATTCACCAGTGCAATCATCTGGTACTGGGCATTTCTTTGTTAGGAGTTTTTTGATTACTTATTCCATTTCCTTACTCATTATTGGTCTGTTCAAATTTTCTTTTTCTTCATGATTCAGCTTTGGAAGGTTTTATGTTTCTAGGAATTTATCCATTTCTTCTAGGTTGTCCAACTTGCTAAGAGATTAGATCTTAAAAGTCCTCACCACACACACACACACACACACACACACACACACACACACACACACGCTAACTATGTAAGGTGCTGGATGTATTAACTAACCTTATTGTGGTAATCATTTTGCAATATATACATACATCAAATCATTACATTGTACTTCTTAAATTGATACATTTATATGTCATTTATATCAATAAAGCTATAAAAATATTTTTAAAAAACCAAAAGCTGGTGTTACTAAAGCAAATAAACAATAGAATTTGATGTTCAGAATACTAAATATTGAAGGTTATGAATGAAAAAAAGACACACAATGTCAGATACGGAGAATTTCAAACATTTAAAAGATAATTTTATGTTAACTAATAAAATCTAAGTGAAAGAAGCCATATTTTCTAGGAAAATTTAGACAACAAAATTGACTTGAGTAGTGATAGATATCTGAATTTAAAAATAAACATGAAAGAAATGGAAATGATTGTCAATTACCTAAATTAAAAATTAATTAGGCATAGAAGGACATTATAGGAGAGTTTTATAAAATTTTCAAAGAACAAATAATTTTTGGTTTTGTAATTAGTTCTAACACTTTTTTCCCCATTTCTAATACCAGATGATGAACTCTGGGTCTCAATCTTGGACTCTCATCAAATTCTGCAGTTCCTTTATCTTTCTATTCTTCAACACATAGTCCTCTATCCAGTTTATTTACTTGCATTTAGGCATCTCTCTCTCATTTCATTTGTTTTCTGATACAATTTTTGACTTTTTTGTTTATATATTTATTTTTTAAATTAAGGTATAATTTACATATAATTACTCAGTAATTTTAAGTGTGTAGTTCAAAGAGTGTTGACAAAAGTATAGATATGTATAACCACTACCATAATCATAGTGTAAAACAGCTTGCCAAATACTTCTCTCATCCCCTTTGGTGTCAATCCCTTTCCCCATCCCTGGTCACTATTAATCATTTCTCCACATTTTTTTACTATTTTTTACAAGTTATTTCTTGTCTGGAATTTCATGTGAATAGAATCAGGCAATATGTAGTCTTTTCTAATTTAGCCTAATCCTTTTAAGATTAATTTCTGTTGTATGAATGCATATTTTGCTCCTTTATACTGCCGAATGGAATCCCATAGTATGTAGATTTTTATTTTCCTTAACATCTTTTGAAGAGCAGGAGTTTTTAATTTTAAAGTTTCTACTTATTTTTTTCCTTCATAGTTCATGGTTTTGGTGTCTTTTTAAATAAATCTTTACCTGATCCAATATCACAAAGATTTTGATGATTTCTTTTAGTATTTTTCAACCTATGATCTATTTTGAATTAACTGTGGGTAGCATGAGAGATGAGTACATACCTTGCACATAGTTATACAATTGTCGCTGCACAGTTCGTTGAAAACATACTCTTTGCGCATTGAATCACCTCTGCACTATTGTCAAAATCAGTATATGGGTTCGTCTAATTTTGGACCCTATTCTGTTCCGTTCATCTATTTGTGTATTCTTATCCCAATCCCACATTGTCTGTTTAAGTCCTGAAATCAGAATTCTAAGTCCTCTAATTTTTTCCAGTTTTTCAGAATTCTTTTTCCTCTTCTAGGATCTGGGCATTTCTATATAAACTGACAATTTCTACCAAAATTCCCACAAGAATTTTGATTCTGATTACATAGAATCTATGGATTACATAGAACCTACGGATTACATAGAATCCACAGATCAATTTGTAGTGAATTGATATCTTTAAAATATTGAGTTTTCTAATCAATGAATATGGTATATCTTTCTAATTATTTAGCTATTCAACTTTAACTTTTTAGCTTTGTTTTGTCATTTTCAAACTATAAGTTGTTCATATACTTTCTGATATTCATCCATAACTATTTACTAGTTTTCATGATAAGTTGATTTTTTTTAAGTTCATTTTCCACTTTTTCATTGCTAGTACATAGAAAAACAGTTAATTTTTGTATACTGAATGTGTTTATTTCATCTGGGTCATCTGATTATTGGAAAAATTGTGCATAATATTTCCTTATTTTCCTTTTAACTTCTAAAAGATCTACAGTGGTGTTCTTCTTTCAATGCTAATTTAGGAATTTGTGTTGTTTCTTTTTTTCCTTATCAGTTTGGGTAGAGTTATATGAATTTTACTATTTTTCATTTTCATTTATTGATTTTTTTCTATTCTTGTTTAGTTTCCTTTTTGCTGATTTCTGCTGTCATCTTTATTATTTTCTTTCTTCTGCTTACTTTTGGCTTAGTTTGCTTTACCTTTTCCAGTTTCTTAAGTGTAAGCTTAGCTCATTAAGATTTTTCTTGTTTCCTTTTCTGGAAATCTATTCTGTGTGATATTAATGTAGTCACTCTCACTTGCTTATGCTTACTGTTTGCTTTGAACATCTATTTCTAGCCTTTTGGTCTATTTGTGTTTTGGTACTTAAAGAGCACCTCATGTAGATTATATATAGTTAGCTCTTGCTTTTTTTTTTTTTTTTTTTTGCTGTACGTGGGCCTCTCACTGTTGTGGCCTCTCCCATTGCGGAGCACAGGCTCCGGACGTGCAGGCTTAGTGGCCATGGCTCATGGGCCCAGCCGGTCCGCGGCATGTGGGATCCTCCCGGACCGGAGCACGAACCCGTGTCCCCTGCATCAGCAGGCGGACTCCCAACCACTGCGCCACCAGGGAAGCCCAGTTCTTGCTTTCTTAATACAGATTAACAATTTCTGCCTTTTTATTGAACTGTTTAGCCATTTACATTTACTATAATTATTGACATGATCATATTTATGTCCAGCATTGTACTGTATATTTTTGTTCTTCTGTTCCTCCATTTCTGCCTTTCTTGATTAACATAATCGAATATTTTGTAATATTCCATCTTAAGAACACTATTGATTTTTAGCTATGTCTCCTTCCATTGTGATTTTAATGGTATTTCTAAGAAAAGGAGTATGTTTCTTAAATGTATATCAATCTACCTATAATTAATAGTAAAATAGTAAATTACTTCAGGAAAAATATGACAGTTTGCAAAAGTTTATTTCTATTTGGTCTCTCAATTTTAGTGTCATAGTTGTCTGCAATAGATGATAGATAGGTAATATTATATATAATAAACTCAATAAGTGTTATAAATTTTAGTCATTTTTTAAAATAAGAGAAGAAAAAGAAAAATAGTTTTTATATTTAACTTTTCTGATGGTCTTTATTTCTTCTTATAGAAATTTACTAATTTACTAACTAGTACCATTTCCCTTCAGACTGAAGACTTCATTTAGCACTTCATATAGTTCAGGTCTGCTGGCAGCAAATTCTCTAAGTCTTAGTTTATCTGAAAATGTCATAATTTTGCCTTCATGTTTTACAGATTTTTGAGGTTAAATAGATGTAGCACAAACTTCACATACCTAAAAGATATAACATGATAAGGTTTTATATACATGCATGTGTGTGTATTTCATGAAGGTTATACATATATAAATCATCAAAAATCAATAAATCAAGACAACAAACATTTTCATCACTTCCAAAATTTTCCTGGTGCCTCAATGTTTTATAGCCCCCCCTCCACCCCAGTTCTCAGGCAACCATTGACCTGTTTTCTGTCACTATACATCAGTTTGCATTTTGTAGAATTTTATTACAATTAGAAATACACAATCATCTTTACTTGTGGAGGATAACTTCACTGGATTTAGAAATTTTTTTGCCTCTTTTGTTCCTTCAGAATATTGAAAATGTCAAGCCAATGTCTTTTGGCTTCCATAATTTTTAATGAGAAGCAAGCCATTAAAGTTATTGTTGTTTTCCTTCATTATTGTTTTCAAAATTTCCTTTTTTATTGACAGTCTATATTTAAACTACTGTGTGTCGCAAACTGGATTTCTTCATTTTCAGTCAGCTTAGGGTTCTGTGAGTATTTGAATCTTTAAATTAATATTTTCTAGCAAATTTGAAAGGCTTTTGACATTTTTTTCAAATAATTTTTCTGTCATTTTCTCTTGCTTTTCTCCTCCTAGGATTTCAATTACATGTATGTTGGACTGCTTCATATATGACCACAGATCTCTGAGGTTCTGATCATTTTTCTTCAATCTTTTTCCATCTGGGCTTTGGATTGGGCAATTTACAGTGATATATATTCAAATCACTGCATCTTTCTTCTGCCATTCCAACATACTATTGTGTTCACCTTGCTATTTCAGTAACTGTAATTTTCAATTCTAAAACTTCTATTTTTTTAATAGTTTGCATTTCTCTGTTGAGATTGTTTATCTGTTCAATTATTGATGCCATATTTGTCTTCAAATATTTGAATACATTCTAATTTAATTCTTTGAACATACTTAGAATGGCTGCTTTGAAATCTTCCTCTGCTTATTTTATTATCTGAGTTACTGTGAATAAGATTCTATTAATTCATTGTTTAAATTAAAAGAAAATTGTGCCTATGGGTTACACTTTTCTGTTTCTTTGCATGTCTAGTGGTTTGGTTTTTATTTGCCCATTTTAGATAATTTATTGAAGTGACAATGGACAATGTTCTCCTGATTGTTACTGGATTTTTTTCTAGTTGATAGTTAAGTTGCCAAGAATCAAATCACAAACTATTTCTACTCCAAGTCATGCAGCTACTTACATCTGCCCTGTTCTTATGCTTTCCCATTGCTGCATTTTTACTTAACCTAATCCCTGTGGGACTCTCTTTTACATACAAAATTTAGCAGGTTTCCTTGCTTTTCAGGATATCCTTAAAATTCCAGCAATTCTGCTGGCTTTCAGCTTTGTAATCTTACCCTTGAGGCTTTCTGCACCCAAAGATATTTACAACTGGAGAACGCACTTGTTTTTGAAATGCATTAAATTCACATTTCTGGCTCCTTATTGCTCTAAATTTCAACAGTATTTTTCTCTCTAGTCTCTGCCTTTCTTTTGGTGCGCCATTTGTGGTGTCCTTTGCACATGCATAACTAAACTGTCAACCAGGGACTCAGACAATTTATGTCCTGAAGGGGTCTAATCTTTGGCTTTTTCACAGTTAGGGATTTCCCCTTTGAGTTTCTCAATGTTTTCCAGACCTGAATGCTTATCTCCGTTAACTTCAGTTGATAAGTCTGTTGTTTTTCCACTATAATTTCTGTTTCTCCAATGTCATTTCCTTCAACCAGAGCCTTGGGGGGGTGGGCAGCACATGTGGGCCAGGAAGCTGCAAACTTTCTTCTAGTTCTGTCATTGGCTACATTCTAGTGTCTTTAAATATATATGTATTTTTATTTTATCTGCATTTTATAATTGTTTATATATTGGAGGCTTATGGGAGCATTTCAAATCTCTGCCTCATCAGGCTGAGTCTCTGATGCAATTAGTTTTTATAATTCATGGAGCTAGACTAATAGTGTTGTAATAGTTCTAATAGTGTTCTCATTGATCATAAAATCAACATATATACACTACCGGATGTAAAATAGATAGCTAGTGGGAAGCAGCAGCATAGCACAGGGAGATCAGCTTGCTGTTTTGTGATGACCTAGAGAGGTGGGATAGGAAGGGTGGGAGGGAGGCTCAAGAGGGAGGGGATATGGGGATATATGTATGTATATGGCTGATTCACTTTGTTGTACAACAGAAACTAACACAGTATTGTGAAGCAATTATACTCCAATAAAGATCTATAAAAAAAAATGGTGTTCCACAGGTAATGTAAATATGTTCATAGTATGAACTATACAATAACATCTTTATGAGTTTTTTAAAACTCATGACATCTTTGTTGTTTTAAAAAATAATAGCCCCTTAATGTGTTTGTTTGTTTGTTATTGTAATAATGAGAGTTGTAAAGTGAAGGAAACCCACAGAGAAGAGTCAAAAAATTTAAATTGACTTTAGATTTAGTCACTAATCTATATACTCATATAGCAACATTTGAAAAGCATTTATTTCTTCTCAGAATACCTGTAGAACCAAAACATTACGCATAAGGAATCCCTGAAGAACTCAACATTCCTGAGAAAAAAGTTTTACCACGTTTTTGTGGAATTTTTTATTGCAAATCAACATAAAACTGCCTGAAAAACTTTGTCAAAGTAGAAAAATATAACAAAATAGGAAACTATGTGGTTTTTCTTAACAGAGATATGGGACTTCCACACTGATGAGCATGAGAAAGTGAATTGGTTCCTATTGCCTCCTATTGGTTCATACTGGTTTGCACATATGAAACATTAGTTCCACTGGCAACATGGAAAAATCACGTTTAAGGAGCATTTATGGAATTATGGCATTCAGGTAAAGACTTAAAATATATGAATCAGTTCTGTGTTTTAAGTCCAGAGGAAAACAATATAAAACGATTTTTCAGTGCATAAAGAAAAAAGGTAAAAATTACTTAATTTTCATTCCATGAGAATAAAAAGATGTTTTAAAATTCTGAAAGTATTTTTTCACTGTATGTCATACTCAGCCAAATCTCTTGAATCTCGGTTATTTACTTCTGTATCCTGAGCTGTAAGTGACCTATTTTTCTGACTGTAGATATGTTCTCCAGAAGTTTGTTTTACATTCAACACTTTTGATATTTTCACACCATTTTAACTTCAAGTTGGCATAAGTAGTGATGCTCTCACACAATTCTATCTTAGAATTTCACAAAAGGAAAAAAAATGTACAAACTTCCTGTTTCTCTAAAGAAGTGAAAAAAAAAGAATTGGTGGTGTGGTAAGCAGATGTTAAGACTATGGATAAAAAGGAAACTGTATTCATATATCAATAATCTACACATTTAAACAAGCTTATTAACTTCTACCTGGGCATGATTATCTCAGTGTATTTCTATAATAAATTCCAGTGTATCGAGTGGGCAGAGGACTTTCGGCAGAGCTCATTCACACAATAACAAAATGTCATAACTGGTGGCAAACTCAATAGCACATGAGGGCATCAAGCCTAGGAAGAGTCCCAGAGTCAGGCAGCAAAGTCACTGATTATAGGTAGAGAAAACCACACAATTTATCATCCAAACCAGGACACCTTTAAGAGAGAAACACTGTTAATAATAACACCAGACAACAAATGAATCCAAGACTCTACTGTGCAGGGCAAACCATATGTATGGTCTTCTTAGCAATAGGCAATCAGAGAGAAAAAAGGCAAATACTAATATAAAGGAGTCAGAATTGCAATTCACCAACTTAGAGTATTCAAGAAGAGTTACTTATAGCAACGAATAGTGTTTCCTGAAAAGATATTCCTCTACTTTGATATCTGACAAAAATCTCAAATGTTCTGTAACTCATCCTTTCAAGTTAGCCAGAAAGGTACTTACTAGAGCTTAAAGAGCCTGGACCAAAAGTGGCATTGTCCTGGGAGAGCCAGATATAATTTTTCAATCCAAATTTTGTGTCTCTTAGGCCTAAATGAAGAATCACATCTTCTAAGCCAGCTTTTCCCCAAGCAAATCCTGAGAAACACTAGAACTGAGAGATATAACATGCTACTATAGCAAAAAATTATTCCATTGTTAAAAAAATTGGAATATTATGTTAAAAGAAAATTAATAATATTTGTAACTGTAGAACATCATAATCTTTCATATGCAAAGTTTACTGACTCTCTAAGAGTAGACAGTAATAATCAATAATAAATAGTAATAAGTAATAAGCAGTTTTTCCCCCAAATATATTTGTCTTAAGTCAGATTTCACAGTAGCAGAACATGAGAAAGGCATTCTAGCACAAGTGATTTACTGAGAGCGTGCTTTTAGAAACAAAATACAGTTTCAGCTGGAGACTAGCTTCAGTTTGATTCCCCTGGACAGCACAAATTGGACCACAAATTAGTCTCACTCTGTGGCAAGGTGGCTAGCTTTTTTGTACCCCTTTGCCAGTCAATCATTGGCTATGTGTTGCCTGGATTGTGGGTGTAGAGGAGATGCTACTGTTAAACAACAAAATTCAACTGAGTAAATTTGAAGATCTAATTGGCTTTATTCAACAATTCATGAATAGAACAGCATCCCATTAAAGCAACTGGGAAGCATCTCCAAAGAGCTACAGAAAATGAAATGTTTATAAAATTAGAGAATGGATGGGACAAGGAAGTTGCAAATGAAAAAAGAATTATCTTGAGCAAGGTCACCTTCCTTTGGAAAACAAAGTAGTCTAATAGGCAGATTACTTCACTGGTGATGACCAGGACATTCCAGACTGACCAGTTAAGATTACATTCCTGAAGAAGGTCAAAACTGCAGTCAGGTTAGGTTAGTCTTGGTTTGTTAATGTGAACTTAGCACAAATGACTCCATTTGGGGCCTGTTTCTTTTTTTAAATACTACCTTCTACATCAGACAGCTAGTGTTTAATAAGATGGTAATTCTTCAGAAAAAAAAAGAAAGAGTAGTGGTGAGTTATTAACAGCTAACCTTCACAGAAGCTGGAAGATGACTGCACCTGACAGTATAAGTGATGTGGGCAGGGCAGCCTTCCTCTGACCAGGTAATTGTGTTTTCACAAAGTATCTAATGAGAAAAATGTTCTATTAACACACCTGAAAAAACACCTCTCTGAGAAAATTATGCATCACACAGTTTCTGTATCTATTTTACACTCTGTTATGCTAAGCTCTGGGAAATCCATTCACATTCTGGCAGGGAGATCTCAAACTCTTCATCATCAGATAGTCTTCCAATAAATAAAACTACAAGCACCTGGGGCAGAAATCTTAACACCTGGAACACTGACAGCAAATTCATATAAGAAACTAACCTTTAATTTGTAAAAGCCAAATTTTCAGGTAATACAGAATCATCAGTATTTGAATTTTTTTTTTAATTGAAAGGGGGTACGGAAATCTCAAAAATTCCAGTGCAACTTTTAGATTGAAAGATTTAGGGAGACACAATGTCTCATAGTTTGAATATGTGAGTAATTAGAAGTACTGCTTGCAAAAAAAATATTCATTCTCAAAAAGAATGATAATGCATTTATGACATTAAGAAATATTTTCAAGTTTAACCTAGTTCACAACCTAATAGTATTTTTATCAACTGAAATATTCAAAATAGTATTCCAATGTTTAACTACCTTTACAATACCTAGAATTCAAAGACCAGTATTAAACTGCACAATTTCTAGAAGTCAGAAGTAATTAACTGAATCAGAGGATCTTAAATTTTCAAATGAAATTCAAATTTTCATTATTATTAAGTCAGTTGTATAAATAATAATAAAATAATATTCAGTATATATAAACATAATTTTGTAATTTTTAAAAGTACTACATTCTTTCACACTAACTACCCAAATAAGTTCACTTGAGAACATCAAAACTTAGGGTTATCAAAGATAGTAAATATTTTATTTTCTAGTTGAAATTAGTGTGCTCCAATCCATTAAAATAATTTCATAAATTGGACTTCAGATCAAGTACTTCTAGCTTCAGAAGAGTTAAGGTAATAAAATAATAAAACAAACTGGGAGAAAATATTTTCATATCATACATCTGATAAAACTGTGAGAAAATATGTGCATATATCTGATAAAATAGATCTGGATAAAATAGATCCAAAATATATAAAGAACTGTTAAAACTCAATAATAATAAAAAAACATTTAAAAATGGGGAAAAGATTTGAACAGAGACTTTACCAAGGAAAAAACACAGAAAGCAAATAAGCATATGAAAAGATGCTCAACATCATCAGTCATTAGAGAACTGCCATTTAAAACCACAATGAAATGCCATTCCACACCTATTACAATAGCTAAAATTTAAATAATAACAATAGTGATAACAGCAATAACAAGACCAAGAGCTGGTGAGAATGTGGACCTGGTGAGAATATGGAGCAACTGGAACTTTCATACATTGTGGTGGGAATGCCAAATGTTACAGCACCTTTGCAAAACAGCAGTAGTTTCTTACAAAGTTAAACATACTTACCACAAAACGCAGCCATCCCACTTCTAAGAATTAACCCAGTAAAATAAAAATTTATGTTCACACAAAAGCTTAAATGCAAATATTTGTAATGGCTTTCTTTATAATCACCAAAAAAACAGAAAGAAAAAAAACTCAAAAAGGGAGTAGATGAATAATATATCATGGAATATTATTCAGCAATGACAAAGTAAAAATTGCTGATAAACACAATGTCATGGATGAATCTCAAATGCACTATGCTAAGTGAAGAAAAGCCAGAATCAAAAGGCTACATACTGTATGATTCCATCTATATGAAATTCTGGGAAAAGCAAAACTCTAGGGATAGAAAACAGATCAACGGTTGAGTGAACAATTGACTGTTTAGTCAATGGGGAAGTTTGTGGGGTGATGAAACTCTTCTATATCTCAATGTGTTTGTGATTATAAAATTGTATATATTTGTCAAAACTCACAGAATAGTCACTAAAAGGGATGAATTTTACTTTATGTAAATTGTGCCTTAATCAAAAAATAGGAAAAAAAGTAATGTGAATCTATTTAATAAAGTGATTTTTCTTATCAGAATATTGTGGTTCTCTAATTAATATCATTTTGATGCTCTGGCTTGACCTGAAACTATACGCCACTTGCTATACTAGCCCACTCATGAGAAAACACATCACCTTCTGCAAATAAGTCAAGGAGGACTCTTTCAAACTTTATTGATTTGGTTAACCAGTTAGTGAAACTTTTAGAAGTTCAGTTTTTAAGAATGTACCTCAATCTAAATTTTTCTATTTATTTGTGAATTATTTTACAAAACCATAATAAAATTGATTCTAATATCTGAATACAATCTAGAATATTTTGTCACATTTAAATGACTTTCCATACTGAAAAATTTTCTTTTATTTAAAAAAATCTTGTTGAGCTTTGTTCATTAAGAAATGAATCTGTCTCCATCAGAAGGCTCTAAAAAATAATAAATATTTATTCCAAGTAATCCTGTATGAATAACATTAAATCTGAATAAATAGAAGTTAGTTAATAATATTTTCAGTTTTCATGAAGTACATGAATATCTATTTTCAAAAAAAAGAAAAAGAAAAAGATGAGAACTCAAGATAGCTACTTCTGTAAAATTCAGCTTGAGCAATCTCAGATTCCTTTATCAATTGAACTCCATATAAAGGAGAAAATTTGGAAATGTCCCCAGAGTATGGTTCATGGCCCTCTAGTATTCTGTTCTAGTTTTATAAATGAGAAATCTTGTCATCTTATCATAGAGTCCCAGAAAATTGTAGCAAACTTTTTCTACTAAGTGAACCTTAATAATCCTAACTTTAACTTAAAGGAAATTACCCTTGGAAACATTTCACAGCCCTGCAGGTTGCTGAGGATATAAAATTTTTTCCCTCTCCGAGAGTTATTAACCCTCACAACAGATTCCCTGAGACCTTAGCAGTAGCAGTTCAAAAACATTCAATTATAATAATCGCATTTTTTATTTCTCTTATAAAACTAGTTCCTCCAGATTTTATATAGCAAAACAAACTCAGGTCAAAAAGCATTAACAATTTATTCACTCTGCAGCTGCCTAGTTCTTAACGTGCAATTGCTACTTTATTGACACTGTGGAGTATACATCAACCCTCAGGAAATGTTTTACAGGGTACACTTCAGATTTTTTAAGAACGTGATTCTGAAAATGTTCTCAGAATATCATGAATTCAAACAGAAATAATGGAAGAAATGCTTACCCGGAAGGCTAGGGTGCTTATTTAAAACCAGTTCCCCTCAAATTGCTTTTACTGGAAGGTTATTTATTTTTTTTTAATTTTAAGTTTAAACTTTGGGAATCTATTCTGGAAACCTATCTACTAAGGAGAAGCAACAACCAGTCTCGACAGACACTTCATCTAACTTCCAAGAAGCTGAAGAAAATTATTTGATTTTAGAAAATGCAGGGTATCCTCATCCAATACTCACAAGCATAATGAAATTCAGACTGGTAACTAATATCTATTGCACCATTCCAAGCTTTCTTTCAATAAATTTTCTGTACCCTATAACACAGGCTACTGAAAAACTTCCCATTCACAGCCTTGCTTTGCCATCTATGTACCTTTGCTCAAGCAATTCATCTACCTTAAATGTCCTCCCTATCTCAGCCTGCCCAAATCCTACTCATTCTGCAGGGGTCATATCAACCATACATTCCTCTGAAGCTTTCCTTGACCTCCCAACATTCAAGTAATAAATCGGACCCCTCCTTCATCGGAATTCCTATAGCTCTTTATTTATACTTAATGACACAATTATTTACATTATAATAGAACTATAGTATACATGTGATAAATCATTACTCAATTGCAATATCTTTGTGTCCCCAATTTTTTCTGATTTAGTTTTAATCCTCTCCCCCAGTTATGCCTTGCTTAGCACATATCAAACTCTCAATAAGTATCTGACAAAATGAAAAAAGGAAGGATATTTTTCCTCAGTACATTTCTAGTTCAAATAAAAATGAGCTTGAGAAGTATGTATCTTCTGAATTATCATTTTAAAAAGTGTATTTTCTACCATTTCAAAAAAAATGTATTGCTCCTCAAGAGAACACAGAGAAACTTAACTGAAGAGATAGAACAAAGAATTATCATTTCTGATAACTGATCCCTCTATCTATTGATACTCATAAATACTCTCATTTATTTATTTTACTTTGGCCTAGTGATTCTCTGTATTATGCTTCTGTGCCCCTCTCAGTCTGTTCTATACACCTTGGCTCGTCTGCTCAGTCACATGAGGCCACTAATACTGCTCTGGGGGCAAGGCGACCTGTGTCCCCAAATGCCTCTAGTTGATGTGGGTTTCTGCCCTTGTGGATCCTGGAGAGGGGTGGGGACACAGCAGGGCTTCCACTTGCTCCCACCAACCACTCTTATTTATTCTTAAAGATTTTATTAACTCAAAAAATATTTATTTTACTAGGCACTTTAGATATGTTAAAAATATAGTTTGTCTCCTCAAGAAGGCAGAGGAGAAAGGTCCTGAGCTCACCTCCTCTCACAGACACACCAAAAGAACAACTCTCTCTGAGAACGACCTGAAGACTAGCAGAACAACACTTTGGTAATTAAGGATATAAAGGAAAAACAGACATGCGTCTTCAAGATGGTGGAGGAGTGAGATGTGGAGATCACCTTCCTCCCCACAAATACATCAGAAATACATCTACATGTGGAACAGCTCCTACAGAACACCTACTGAATGCTGGCAGAAGACCTCAGACTTCCCAAAAGGCAAGAAACTCCCCATGTACCTGGGTAGGGCAAAAGAAAAAAGAAAAAACAGAGACAAAAGAATAGGGACAGGACCCACACCTCTGGGAGGGAGCTATGAAGGGGGAAAGGTTTCCACATACTAGGAAGCCCCTTCGCGGGCAGAGGCTGCAGGTGGCGGAGGGTGGGGGAGCTTCGGAGCCACGGAGGAGAGCGCAGCAACAAGGGTGCGGAGGGCAAAGCGGAGAGATTCCCACACAGAGGATCGGTGCCGACCAGCACTCACCAGCCCAAGAGGCTTATCTACTCACCCGCCGGGGTGGGCGGGGGCTGGGAGCTGAGGCTTGGGCTTCTGTCGGAGCGCAGGGAGAGGACTGGGGTCGGCTGCATGAACACAGCCTGCAGGGGGCTAGTGCGCCACGGATAGCCAGGAGGGAGTCCGGGGAAAAGTCTGGACCTGCCGAAGAGGTAAGAGACTTTTTCTTCCCGCTTTGTTTCCTGGTGCACGAGGGAGGGGATTAAGAGCGCTGTTTAAAGGAGCTCCAGAGATGGGCGCGAGCTGCGACTAAAAGCACAGACCCCAGAGACGGGCATGAGACGCTACGGCTGCTGCTGCCGCCACCAAGAAGCCTGTGTGCGAGCACAGGTCACTATCCACACACCCCTTCCGGGGAGCCTGTGCAGTCCGCCACTGCCAGGGTCCCGTGATCCAGGGACAACTTCCCCAGGAGAATGCACAGCGCGCCTCAGGCTGGTGCAACGTCACGCCGGCCTCTGCCGCTGCAGGCTCACCCCGCACTCTATACCCCTCCCTCCCCCCGGCCTGAGTGAGCCAGAGCCCCCGAAGCAGCTGCTCCTTTAACCCCGTCCTGTCTGAGCGAAGAACAGACGCCCTCAGGCGACCTACACGCAGAGGCGAGGCCAAATCCAAAGCTGAACCCCAGGAGCTATGCGAACAAAGAAGAGAAAAGGAAATCTCTCCCAGCAGCCCCAGGAGCAGTGGATTAAATCTCCACAATCAACTTGATTTTCCCTGCATCTCTGGAATACCTGAATAGACAATGAATCATACCAAAATTGAGGTGGTAGAGTTTGAGAGCAACAATATATATATATTTTTCCTTTATCTCTTTCTGTGAGTGTGAATGTGTATGCGTCTTTGTGTGATTTTGTCTGTATAGTTTTGCTTTTACCATTTGTCCTAGGTTCTGTCTGTCCGTTTTTTGTTTTTTCTTAATAGTTTTTAGCACTTACTGTCATTGGTGGATTTGTTTTTGGTTTGCTTGCTCTCTTCTTTCTTTCTTTTTTTGTTAATTACCTTTTAATTTTTTTTACTCTTAATAATTATTTTTTATTTTAATAACTTTATTTTCTTTCTTTCTTTCTTTCTTTTTTTCTCCATTTTCTTCTGAGCCATGTGGCTGACAGGGTCTAGGTGCTCTGGCAGGGTATCAGGTCTGTGCTTCTGAGGTGAGAGAGCCAAGTTCAGGACATTGGTCCACCAGAGACCTCCCAGCTCCACGTAATATCAAACGGCAAAAGCTCTCCCAGAGATCTCCATCTCAACATTAAGACCCAGCTCCACTCAACGACCAGCAAGCTACAGTGCTGGGCATCCTATGCCAAACAACTAGCAAGACAGGAACACAACCCCACCCATTAGCAGACAGGCTGCCTGAAATCATAATAAGCCCACAGACACCCCAAAACACACCACGAGATGTGGGCCTGCCCACCAGAAAGACAAGATCCAGCCTCATCCACCAGAACACAGGCACTAGTCCCCTCCACCAAGAAGCCTACACAACCCACTGAACCAACCTTAGCCACTGGGGCAGACACCAAAAACAATGGGAACTATGAACCTGCAGCCTGCGAAAGGGGACCACAGACACAATAAGTTAAGCAAAATGAGAAGACAGAGAAACACACAGAAGATGAAGAAGCAGGTAAAAACCCACCAGACCAAACAAATGAAGAGGAAATAGGCAGTCTACCTGAAAAACAATTCAGAATAATGATAATACAGATGATCCAAAATCTTAGAAACAGAATGGAGAAAATACAAGAAACGTTTAACAAGGACCTATAAGAACTAAACAGCAAACAAACAATGATGAACAACAAAATAAATGAAATTAAAAATTCTCTAGAAGGAATCAATAGCAGAATAACTGAGGCAGAAGAACAGATAAGTGACCTGGAAGATAAAATAGTGGAAATAACTACTGCAGAGCAGAATGAAGAAAAAAGAATGAAAAGAATTGAGGACAGTCTCAGAGACCTCTGGGACAACATTAAACACACCAACTATCGAATTATAGAGGTTCCAGAAGAAGAAGAGAAAAAGAAAGGGACTGAGAATATATTTGAAGAGATTATAGTCGAAAACTTCGCTAACATGGGAAAGGAAATAGTCAATCAAGTCCAGGAAGCACAGAGAGCCCCATACAGGATAAATCCAAGGAGAAACACGACGAGACACATACTAATCAAACTGTCAAAAATTAAATATAAAGAAAACATATTAAAAGCAGCAACGGAAAAATAACACACAAGGGAATCCCCATAAGGTTAACAGCTGATCTTTCAGGAGAAACTCTGCAAGCCAGAAGGCAGTGGCAGGACATATTTAAAATTATGAAAGGGAAAAACCTACAACCAAGAGTACTCTACCCAGGAAAGATCTCGTTCAGATTCTACAGAGAAATTAAAACCTTTACATATGAGCAGAAGCTAAGAGAATTCAGAACCACCAAACCAGCTTTACAACAATTACTAAAGGAACTTTTCTAAGCAGGAAACACAAGAGAAGGAAAAGACCTACAATAACAAACCCAAAACAATTAAGAAAATGGTAATAGGAACATACATATCGATAATTACCTTAAATGTAAATGGATTAAATGCTCCAACCAAAAGACATAGACTGGCTAAGTGGATACAAAAACAAGTCCCATTTATATGCTGTCTACAAGAGACCCACTTCAGACCTAGGGACACATACACACTGAAAGTGAGGGGATGGGAAAAGATATTCCATGCAAATGGAAATCAAAAGAAAGCTGGAGTAGCAATTCTCATATCAGACAAAATAGACTTTAAAATAAAGACTATTACAAGAGACAAAAAGACACTACATAATGATCAAGGGATCAATCCAAGAAGAAGATATAACAATTGCAAACATTTATGCACCCAACATAGGGGGACCTCAATGCATAAGGCAAATGCTAACAGCCATAAAAGGGGAAATCGACAGTAACACATTCATAGTAGGGGACTTTAACACTCCACTTTCACCAATGGACAGATCACCCAAAATGAAAAAAAATAAGGAAACACAAGCTTTAAGTGATACTTTAAACGAGATAGACCTAATTGATATTTATAGGACATTCCATCCAAAAACAACAGAATACGATTTCTTCTCAAGTGCTCATGGAAAATTCTCCAGGATAGATCATATCTTGGGTCACAAATCAAGCCTTGGTAAATTTAAGAAAATTGAAATTGTATCAAGTATCTTTTCCGACAACAATGCTATGAGACTAGATATCAATTACAGGAAACTATCTGTAAAAAATGCAAATACATGAAGGCTAAACAATATACTACTTAATAACCAAGAGATCACTGAAGAAATCAAAGAGGAAATCAAAAAATACCTAGAAACAAATGACAATGAAAACACGATGACCCAAAACGTATGGGATGCAGCAAAACCAGTTGTAAGAGTGAAGTTTATAGTAATACAATCCTACCTCAAGAAACAAGAAACATCTCAAATAAACGACCTAACCTTACACCTAAAGCAATTAGAGAAAGAAGAACAAAATAACCCCAAAGTTAGCAGAAGGAAAGAAACCATAAAGATTAGATCAGAAATAAAGGAAAAAGAAATGAAGGAAACAATAGCAAAGATCAATAAAACTAAAAGCTGGTTCTTTGAGAAGATAAACAAAATTGATAAACCATGAGCCAGTTTCATCAAGAAAAAAAGGGAGAAGACTCAAATCAACAGAGTTAGAAATGAAAAAGGAGAAGTAACAACTGACACTGCAGAAATACAAAGGATCATTAGAGATTACTACAAGCAACTATATGCCAATAAAATGGACAACCTGGAAGTAATGGACCAATTCTTAGAAAAGCATAACCTTCAGAGACTGAACCAGGAAGAAATAGAAAATATAAACAGACCAATCACAAGCACTGAAATTGAAACTGTGATTAAAAATCTTCCAACAAAATCTCAGTACCGGATGGTTTCACAGGCAAATTCTATGAAACATTTAGAGTAGAGCTAACACCTATCCTTCTCAAACTCTTCCAAAATATAGCAGAGGGAGGAACACTCCAAAACTCATTTTACAAGGCCACCATCACCCTGATACCAAAACCAGACAAAGATGTCACAAAGAAAGAAAACTAAAGGCCAATATCACTGATGACACAGATGCAAAAATCTTCAACAAAATACTAGCAAACAGAATCCAAAAGCACATTAAAAGGATCATACACCATGAAGAAGTGGGATTTATCCCAGGAATGCAAGGATACTTCAATATACACAAATCAGTCAATGTGATAAGCTATATTAACAAACTGAAAGAGAAAAACCATATGATCATCTCAGTAGATTTAGAACAAGGTTTTGACAAAATTGAACACCCATTTATGATAAAAACCCAGCACTGCCATCAAAACCACAAGGCACATGCAGTCTATACAGGGATGCTCCTACACAAGGTCACAAGGTCGTTTTACCTTCAAGACCAGGAGAGGTAACTGTTTAACCTAGTCAATAGAAACAAACACAGAAAGTCAAACAAAATGAGAATAGAAAAGAAAAAACAAAATTAAGTCCCAAGAAAAAATCCTAATGAAACAGAGATAAGTAATTTACTTCATATAGAGTTCAAACCAACAGTCATAAAAATGCTCACCAAACTTGGTAGAAGAGGTGAGGAACACAGTGAGAACTTCAACAAGGAGTTAGAAAATTAAAAAAAAGAACCGAGAACAAAGAAACAGACATCAAGGTGCAGGAAGCACAGAGAATCTCAAACAAAATGAACCCAAAGAGATACACATCAAGACATAGCATAATTAAAATGGCATATTTAAGGATAAGGAGAGAATTTTAAAGGTAGCAAGAGAAAAACAAGTCCAAAAAAAGAAAACCCCTTAAGGCTATTAGCTGATACTAAGGCTATTCTGTTGATATCAGGAGAAACTTTGCAGGTCAAAATAGAGTGGCATAATATATTTAAAGTGCTTAAAGGAGAAAATCTACAATCAAGAATACTCTACCCAGCAATGTTATCATTCAGAATAGGAGAGATAAAGAGTATCCCAGACAAGCAAAAACTAGAAGAATGCATCACCACTAAAATGGCCTTATAAGAAATGTTAGATGGTCTTCTTTAAGGTAAAAGACAAAATCATAACGAAAAATAAGAAAACATGTAAGAGAAAAAATCTCCCTGATAAACATATAATAAAGGCAGTAAATCAGCCACTTAGAAAGCTAGTATGAAGGTTAAAAGACAAAAGTGGTAAAATCAACCATAATAAGTAGTTAAAGGTAACTACTTATGTAAAAGATGTAAAATATGATGTCAAAAACATAAAATGTGGTGGGGGGAGTAAAAATGTAGAGATTTTAGAATGTGTTTAAACTTAAACAAATTTCAGATTAAAAAAATAGCTAAATGTATAGGTTGATATACATGAACCACAACAAAAAACCTACAATAGATACACAAAAGAGAAAGGAACCCAAACATAACACTAAAGAAAACCATCAAACCTCAAGAAAGGAGACCCAAAGAAAGAGAAAAAAAGAGAAAAGAACTATAAAAACAACACAAAAACAATTAACAAAATGGCAATAATTACATACCTATTAATAATTTAAATGTAAATGGACTAAATGTTTCAATCAAAAGATTTAGGGTGGCTGAATGGAATCAAAAAACAAGACCCATCTATATGCTGTCTATAAGAGATTCTCTTCAGCACTAAAGACACACGTAGACTGAAAGTGAAGGAATGGAAAAAGATATTCTATGCAAATAAAAATGAAAAAAAATGAAATAGCATACTCATATGTGACAAAATACTTCAAAACAAAGACTGTAATAAAAGCCAAAGAAGGGTATTACATAATGATAAATGTGTTGCTCAAACAAGGAGATTTAACATATGTAATTATCCACCCAACATACGAACACCTAAATATATAAAGCAAATATTAACAAACACAAAGGAAGAAATTGACAGTAATACAATAATAATACTTTAATACCTCACTTACATCAATGGATAGATCATTTAGAAAGAAAATCAATAAGGAAATATTGGCCTTACATGACATATTAGATCCAAGGTACTTAATAGGTATACATAGAACATTCCATCCCTAACTGCAGACTAAACATTATTTTCAAGTGCACATGGAACATTCTCCAAAATAGATCACAGTCTAGGTCACAAAATAAGTCTCAATAAGCATAAGAAGATTGAAATCTTATCAGGCATCTTTTTCAAAGACAAAGGTACGAAACTATCAAATATAGGCAAAGATATGAACCTATCAAATACAAGAAGAAAACTGGACTACCATATGACCCAGCAATTTCAATCCTGGGTATATATCCATCTGGGAAAAAAAAGAAAAAAACGAATTCGAAAAGATCCATGCACCTCAATGTTAACAGCAGCATTATTTACAATTGCCAAGATATGGAAGCAACCTAAGTGTCCATCAACAGATAAATGGATAAATTAGAAAATTAGATGTGAATGTGAGATACACACACACACACACACACACACACACACACACAAAATAGGATACTACTCAGCCATAAAAAAGAATGGAATTTTGCCATTTGCAGCAACATGGATGGACTTGTAGGGCATTATGCTAAGTAAAATAAGTCAGAGAAAGACAAATACTGTACAATATCACTTATGTGTGGAAACTATATATAACAAACTAGTGAATATAACAAAAAAGAAGCAAATTCACAGATATAGAGAACAAACTAGTGGTTACCAGTGGGAGAGGGAAGGGCAGTATAGGGGTGGAGAAGTGGGAGATACAAACTACTGGGTGTAAGATAGGCTCAAGGATGTATTGTACAACATGGGGAACACAGTCAATGTTTTGTAATAACTCTAAATGGAAAGTAACCTTTAAAAATTTTGTTAAAAATTAAAAAAAAAGAAAACTGGAAAAAACACAAACACGTTACTGAACAACCATCATGTCAGTGAAAAAAAATCAAAAAGGAAATAAAAAGTTACTTTGAGATGAATTAAAATATAAAGACAAATTTCCAAAATCTATGGGATGCAGTAAAAGTAGTGTTAAGAGGAAAATTTGCAGTGATACAGGCCTACCTCAAGAAACAAGAAATTTCTCAAATAAACAACCTAAAATTACACCTAGAGAAGTTATATAAAGAAGAACAAACAGAGCCCAAAGTTAATAGAAAGAAGGAAGTAATATAGATCAGAGTGGAAATAAAATAGACACTAAAAAAAAAAAAAGAAAAACAGTAGAAGAGATCAATGAAACTAAAATCTGGTTCTTTGAAAAGATTAAAAAAAAAAAGGTAAATATTTAGGTAGACTCATTAAGGAAAAAAGAGCCCAAAATTAGAATTAAAATTAGAAATGAAAGAGAAGTTTCAACCAAAGTCACAGAAATATAAACAATCATAAAAGCAATTATATGCCAACAAATTGGACAACCCAGAAGAAATGGATAAATTATTCCTAGAAACATATAATCTTCCAAGAATGAATAAGAAATAAACAGAAAGTCTGAGCAGACCAGTTCATAGGGAAATTGAAACAGTAATCCAAAAACCTCCCAACAAACAAAAGTCCAGGATGAAATTCCTTAGGGGCGAATTCTACCAAACATTTAAAGAAGAGTAAATACCTATTTTTCTGAAATTATTCCAAAAAACTGAAAAGGAGGGAATACTTTCTAGCTCATTCTAAAAGACCAGCGTTACCCTGATACCAAAACCAGATGAAGAAAAAAGAAAATTACAGGCCAATATCTCTGCTGAGTACAGATGCAAAAATCCTCAACAAAATAGTAACAAACTGAACTCAACAATATATTAAAAGGATCATACACCATGATGAAGTGAAAGTTATCCCAGGGATGCAGGGATGGTTCAATATTTGCAAATCATTCAACATGAAACACCACATTAACAAAACAAAGGATAAATATCACATGATCATCTCAATAGATGCTGAAAAAGAATTTGATAAAATTCAACATACATTCATGATAAAAACTCTCAGTAAAGTGGGTATAGAGGGAATGTACCTCAACATAATAAAGATCATATATAGCAAACCCACAGCTAACATATACTCAATGGTGAAGAGCTGAAAGCTTTTCCTCTAAGACTGGAAACAAGACAAGGATGCCAACTCTTGCCACATAGTATTGGAAATTCTAGCCACAGCAATTGGACAAAAGGAAAAGAAATGAAAGTTATCCAAATTAAAGACGAAGAAGTAAACATGTCACTATTTGCAGATGGCATAATGCCATATATAGAAAACTCTAAAGACTCCACCAAAAAAAAAAAAAGTATTAGAATAAATGAATTCAGTAAAGTTTCAGGATACAAAATTAATATACAGAAATCTGTTGCATTTCTATACACTAAAAACAATCAGAAAGAGAAATTAAGAAAAATTCTATTTCCAATTGCATCATAAAGAATAAAATACCTAGAATAAATTTAACCAAGGAGATTAAATATTTGTACTCTGAAAACTATAAGACATTGATGAAGGAAACTGAAGACAGCAAAAGTAAGTGGAAAGATAAACCATGCTCATGGATTGGAGAATTAAAAGTGTTAAAATGTCAACACTACCCAAAGCAATCTACAGTTTTAATGCAATCCTTATCAAAATATCTGTGACATTTTTCATAGAACTAGAACAAATAATCCTAAAACTTGTATGGGTCCACAAGATACCCCAAATAGCCAAAGCAATCTTGAGAAAGAACAAATCTGCAGATATCACACTCCCTTATTTCAGCTTATACTACAAAGCCATAGTAACCAAAATGGTATGTTACTGGTATAAAAACAAACATATAGATCAATAGGAGCCCACATTTTAAATTCAAACTCACACACATATGGTCAATTAATCTAAGACATAGGAGGCAAGAATATACAATGGGGAAAAGACAGTCTCTTCACTAAATGTTGTTGTGAGAACTAGTCAGCTACATGCAAAGGAATGAAACTACAGTTGACTCTTGAACAACATGAGTTTGAACTATGTGGGTCCACTTATACATACATGGTTTTCAATAAACATGTACAACAGTACTACACAATCTGAGATTGGTTCACTCTGTGAATGTGGAACTTCAGATACATAGGGCTGACTATAAAGTTATAAGCAATTTTTCGACTATTTGGGCGGTCAATGCTCCTAACTCCTGTGGTATTTGAGGGTAAACTGTAGACCATTTTCTTACACCATATACAAAAATAAACTCAAAATGGATTAAAAACTTAAATGTAGAACATGAAACCATAGAACTACTACAAGAAAACATCGGCAGTATGCTCTTTGACATCAATCTTAGCAATATTTTTTGGATATGTCTTCTCAGGCAAGGGCAACAAAAGCAAAAATAAACAAATGAGACCACATCAAACTAAAAAGCTTTTGCACAATGAAGAAACCATTAACGAAACAAAAAGGCAACCTACTGAATGGGATAATATTTTGCAAACAACATTTGATAAGGGTTAATATCCAAAATATATAAAGAACTCAAATATCTCAATATAAAAAGGAAAAACAAAAAATCCAATTTAAAAATGGGTAGAGGACCCGAGGATATATTTTTCTGAAGAAGACATATAGATGGCCAACAGTCACATGAAAATATTTGACATCACTAATAACCAGAAAAATGCAAATCAAAACCACAATGAGATATCACCTCACTCCTGTTATTAAAACGATATCAAATAACAAGTCTTGGTGAGGATGTAGAGAAAAGGGAACCTTCATGCACTGCTAATAGGAATGTAAATTGGTACAGCCACTGTGGAAAACAATATGGAGATTCCTCAAAAAAATTAAAAATAGAACTACCATATGTTTCAGCAACCCCACTTCTGGGTATTTATTAAAAGAAAATGATAACACTAATTTGAAAAGATGTGTGTACCCTATTATTTATTGCAACATTATTTATAACAGCCAAGATGTGAGAGTGACCTAAGTGTCCATCAATAGATGAATGGATGAAGAATATGTGATATATATGTATATATATGTATGTGTATATGTATAATGTAATATTAGCCATAAAAAAGAATGAAATCTTACCATTTGTGACAACATGGATGAACCTAGAGGGTATTATGGTAAGTGAAATAAGTCAAACGGTGAAAGACAGATACTGTAAGATTTCTTATATGTGGAGTCTAAAAAACAAATCAAATGAACAAACATAACAGAACAGATACAGACTCAGAAGCAGAGAAGAAAACACTGGCTAACCAGAGGGGTGAAGGGATGGACAAAATAGGTAAAGGAGATTAAGAGGTCCAAACATCCAGTTATAAAATAAACATTCCAGGGATGTAATGTACAGTACATGGACTATGGTCAACAATATTGCAATAACTTTGCATGGTGACAGTAACTAGACTCATAGTGCTGATTATTTCATAATGCACAAAAATATCAAATCACTATGTTGTACTCCTGAAACTAACATAATACTATAAGTCAACTATACTTCAATTAAAGAATAATAAACAAACAAATAAATGAATAGTTTCGGTCCTCAAGATACTTCTGTCCTCAAGACAAAATTTATAGGTTTGTTTAAACTTGGATGTCAAAAGGTAATAATAAAATATGGTGTAATAAGAACTATGCATAAGCACAGGTATTTTGAAAAGACAGAAGGCTATCACAATCTTGAGTGACAAGTATATCTTCCCAATGAAGGGTAAATATAATCTGTGCCCCCCAAACTAAGAATACATTTCCCAAACAAATTTGAGAGTAAGGACAAGGCTAAGTTATAAACACGCAGTAATGAGAGGGAGTATGACTCCTTGAGTCTGCGTATTTCTGGCTAGAGTGAGGCACTAAAGATATGACAGTGACGAATCTGAAACAGCCCAGGTCCATTTGAAAATTATCTGACACATACTTTATGGTATCCAGCATGTGGCCTATTTTGATGAAAATTCTATGTGTTTGTGTATTCTACATGGTTAGGTATATTGTTCTATAAATGTTAATTAGCTCAATTTGGTTAATTTGGTTCACATCTTCTACAAATTCTATAACTGATCGTTTGTATGCTTCTTTTCAAAATTACTGAAAGAGGTTTTATATCTTCAGGTATGATTGTGGATTTTTCTATTTCTCCTCTTTTGTTTATATTTTCCTGTTTTGCTTTCATATATTTTGTAGGTATGTAATTAATTGCATATATATTTAGTACTGATATGTCTTCCTACTGAATTTTCCATTTGCCACTTTGAAATGTCCCCCATCATCTCCAATACATCTCTTTGACTTAAACTCTATCCAATATTAATATAGTGAAATACAGGTTTTTTCCATCCATTTACCTTGATGTAGGTAAATATATATTGTATTGGGGTCTTATTTTATACTAACTGACAGTCTTTTAACTGGAGTTTTTATTAAAACTTGATGTTATAACTTGTATAGTTGAGTTTAAATACATTCTGCCTTTTTTTTTTTCTGTTTGCCCACAGAGTTTTAGCTTCTTTCTTCTTTCCTTGCTTTCTTTTGAATTGGCCAAGAAGTTTTTGGAATTCCATTTTACATCTCCTACCAGCTTTTGAGTTACAACTTTTTACATTTTTAATTAGCTACTCTACAGATTACAATATGCATCTTTAACTAATTAGAATCTACATCAATTTAGTACTTTATCACTACATGAATAATGTAAGAACTTAGCAATAGCATGTTTCTATTTACTGCAAGTCCCCTACATATGAACCTTCAAGTTTCAAACTTTCAAAGATGCGAATGTGCATTCACATGTCCAATCATGTAAGTTAGTTCACGTGTACATTGGTGTACATTGTCACATGTGTGCATCCTCTACAAGTGGTTGTGCTTTTGTGTACTTTACTGTAAGTACTGTATAGAGTAGAGTATCTTTGTTTCAAGCCCAGGATGTCCAGAAGCAAGTGTAAAAGCAGCAGTGATGTAATGGGTACTGCTAAGAAGCCCCAGGAATTGGAGGCACAGAGAAAAGATGAAGAGAGACAAGAGGAAGAAGTAACTGAAGAACCAAAGAGATTCACAATGCAGGAAACGGCAAAAGGATTTTCTTTATTTGAGGAGGCACTGTTAATTTTTAGGGCACAGGACCTGAATGTAGAACGGTACAGGAAGGTTGCAGCAGCTGTTCAGAATGCAATGCAGTGCTACTGTGTCACCTATGATGAGAAAAAAAGACCTACTACCCAGACATCACTGGATCCTTTTTTCAAGAGGGTGATAGAATTGAATCCAGCAAGGAACCAGAACCTGTGCCATCAACGTCAGGCATGAGTGAAATTGCAGCTTGCCCTCCATCTCCTATTGCTGCCGATCCTTCAGCTCTACCATCCCCCACCTCCTCTCCCTCCTCGTCAGTAACTCTTCTTTCCTGTTTACTAGATGCCAGCCCCTCTATGCCAACTGTTGTACTGGACTACTGTACTTTTCAAGGTACTGTACCATAAGATTAAAAATGTTTTATTTTTTGTGTTTGTTTTTTAGGTTACTATTTGTGTGAAAAGTACTACAAACCTATTACAGTACAGTACTATATAGCCAATTGTGTTAGTTGGGTACCTAGGCTAACTTTGTTGGACTTGGGAACATGTTGGACTTAACGAACTCACTCTCAGAATGTAATGAGTTCGTATGTAGGGGACTTACTGTATTCTCTTCTCTTTCATTTTGCGCTGTTGGGTGCTGTATTTTATCTCTATAAATGTTATGCACCATATAATACATCATTAACTTGTGTTGCTTTATAAAGTTAATTTATTTTAAAGGTTTTAAAAGTATTTGTATATTTACCCAAATACTCTATTTCTTCCTGCAGTCCTATGGATTCATCCAAAAGTTTTCCTTTCAACCTAAAAACTTTCATTTACTATTCTCTATAATTTTGGTCTTTTGGCAGTGAATTCTCTCATTTTAATCTTTTTAAAAATGTCTTTATTTGGCTTCATTTTTCAGTAATGTCTTCAATAAATATAGAATTCTAAGTTTGCAGTTATTCGTCCTGGAACTTTAGAGCTAGTATTCCATTGTAATTTTGTCTTCCGTGGTTTGCATTTAGAAATCAGCTTTAAATCTTATGATTGCTTTTTGAACATATTGTGTCTTTTTTTCCCTGGCTGCTTTTAAGATTTTCTCATCATCTCTGATTTTCAGCAATTTGACTGATGTGCTTAAGTGTGGCTTTCTTTGTATTTACCCTACTTGGGGTTTACTGAACTTCTTGAATATGTATATTGAATTCTTATTATCAAGTTTCAAAGAAATTATTGGTAATGATCTCATCAAAATGGCTCCTGACCTGTTCTATAATCTCCTCTCTTTTGGGGTCTCTAATTACACATATGTTAGGTGACTCGACAGTGTTCTGTATGTCTCTCACACTCTGTTCTGTTGGGTTTTAGTTTTCTCTCTGTACTTCAGATTTTACTTCACTAAGCATTTCTTCTGTCTCATTCAGTTGTTATAAGCCTATCCAACTGATTCTTCATTTCAGATGTTGTAGTCTTCTATTCTATAATGTCCACAAGTTTTGGGTTTTCTGGGGTTTTTGAAATTTCAATACTCTGTTAAATTTTTCCTTGTTTCTCCATTTTCCATCTTTTTCTTTATTTTCTATAACATTTATGACTGTTATTTCAGATTACTTTTTTGCTTACTACATTTGTTTGATGTGTGTTTCTGCTTCCATTGAATTGTTTTTCTCTCCATTATATGGGTTATATTTTTTGGCAATTTTCCGTATCTCATAATTTTGAGTATATGCCACAAATTCTGTATTTTAAAATGATAGATAATTTGATATGTATTTTCCCTAGAGAAGGCATGTCCTTTTCTCACATGGCAGATAGGCTGTAGGACTGATCACTTAGATTTAATTGGGAACTGAGCTGTATTGAGGCTGTTCTGTGGCTTTATTTAGCATCTTTTTACTTCATGTTAAAATGTCTTGAGGATAAGAACATTCTTGTGTTTATCATTGGTTCCTTTTATCAGAAGAACACTCTCCCAAGCATCATGACTCTGTGGGAGAGTTTTTATCTGCCTTCCTACCTTAGGCCTTCAGGTCTCAGCCCAGCAAAGTCCTTAAGGGGAAACTGATGGTGAGAAATGGGATCATTAGTGGGCTTAGGATTCCTGGTGTTCCAGTAGGTCACACTGGCCTGAATGCTCATTAAAACATTGCCAGTTTTTTTCTTTTTTTACATATCCTCAGCTAAGGGGAGTCTCATCTTCTTCCCACTTATGGCACTTTTGCCCAGTATGAAAAATGCAACCAGCAAATTACCATAGTGACTGATAATCATTTAACCAGGAAAAACTCTTTTCTTTATGGAATTCAATGTTTTTTTAGTTTTTTTTAGAACCACAGCTTTTCTATGTCTTCTGACATAAGTGGTATTGTAGTTTATCTGGTTTTCTCTAGTTGGTAAAGTACAGGTTTGCTGTAACTTTCTACATTCTAACCAGAAGTGGACCTGGTTTTCTTGTAATAAAATTATAATTTTAATAATTCAAAGTGAATAAGCATATTTGAAGAGTAAGTGTATATATATATATGTATATCTATGTGTGTGCATGTATATATTCCCCTCCCAATCTGCCCATTTATCTTAGAGACTCATAAAAAATTAATGTTCCTTAATTAGAAAATATGACAAAGAATACACAATTAATAGAATGGCTTTTGTGAATACAAATTTGTTCACCAAGTCCCAGACAAATACTTAAAACTTATAAATTTAAGTAAAGAAAGTATTTCTTTACATTAAGAAGCTCATTACTGCTGTCCTTTCTACCTCCATAAATAATAAAGAAAAAATAATAAGTAAACTCTTAATGGGTTATAGGAAATGTTAGAGTTTCAGTTGCATTCCTAACTTTTTCCCCATTCTTATTGTTTTTATTTATTTATTTTACATCTTTATTGGAGTATAATTGTATTACAATGTTGTGTTAGTTTCTGCTGTACAACAAAGTGAATCAGCTATATGTATACATATATCCCCATATCCCCTTCCTTTTGCGTCTCCCTCCTACCCTCCCTATCCCACCCCTCTAGGTGGACACAAAGCACCGAGCTGATCTCCCTGTGCTATGCAGCTGCTTCCCACTAGCTATCTATTTTATATTTGGTAGTGTATATATGTCCATGCCACTCTCTCACTTCGTCCCAGCTTACCCTTCCCCCTCCCTGTGTCCTCAAGTTCATACTCTACCTCTACGTTTGCGTCTTTATTCCTGCCCTGCCACTAGGTTCATCAGTACCATTTTTTTAGATTCCATATATATGCGTTAGCATACAGTATATGTTTCTCTCTTTCTGACTTACTTCACTCTGTATGACACACTCTAGGTCCATCCAACTCACCAGAAATAGTTCAATTTTGTTTCTTTTTATGGCTGAGTAATATTCCATTGTATATATGTCCCACTATTCTTTATCCATTCATCTGTCAATGGACATTTAGGTTGCTTCCATGTCCTGGCTATTGTAAATAGTACTGCAATGAACATTGTGGTACATGTATTTTTTTGTGCATTCCTAACTTTTGAAGCTGTGATCATGGACAACCATGTTATCTTACATGCAGCAGCTTGATGCAATGGTCAGAGACAAGACACTGCACTGGACCTCAGCTTTAGAGCCAGGTATCAGGATGGCAATACTCTTTCTCCAGCCTATGGCATCAAGTAGCATTTTTATGTCTCTAGGTCTTTTTCAGGGAAATGGAGTTGATCATATTCACCCCTAGTCAATGCTTGCAAAGAATATGGCTCAGCTTAGAGGCAGCATTTTCACTATTATTAAAAAAAAAAAAAAAAGAAAGAAACAATTCTTTTAAAAATTTTAGAATAATCAAACAACTCTGTAACTTCAAATTCAAAGTATGGATACCAATATTTTTATACAAGGCTATTCCAAGTAAGTCAAGAATATTTACTCAGATGCACAAAGGGATAAAGGGTATAGCTAAATTTACTATAGTAAAGAGGACTTCTTGAACAGCTACTGACTTAGGGATACTGACAGACAAAATTTCAGAATTATTGTAAGTAAAATCTTGATTTTCTTATAAAACTGGAAAAATAGTATTATATTTACTTTCTTTTCTAAGATTTGTGTGTATGTGTCTGTGTCTATGTGTGTGTGTATGTGTCTGTGTCTATACATACACACATATTTTCAAGAAAACTCCATTCCCTCAAATAATTAAGTTATTGATGAATGATCACATTCATTCAGATCAAACTAAGGCATTTCTTTTCTCAGCACAAGACATTCAATCTCCATCCTCTAGTCCAAAGAACAAAATCTTTTCCCGTATGTCTATGACAGAAGTTATATTTTTAATCTTATTTAAAAAGTAAAATTTTCCTTTAAATCTTCATTAAATTAGATTCAATTTCCAGGAAAGGTAGGGCTAAGATAGAAATTTAACATTCCTTCTCTGTTTCAGGGGAGAATTATACAAATTGCCTTTTTCATTCAGAAATTTTAAATACCCATTTTTACCAAAGTTTTTAAAACTCCTCAGTTTGTTTGGATAGGAACTCTGTATAAAAGATAATGCAAAATAACTCATTTCTAATGGGCACTGGAAGATCTGGCCAGGAAAAAGAGATTCCTTTATTAAGCTTAACATCTGGCAATTTAAAAATCAAACATATGACTCAAAACAGAAAAGAAATTCTTCTAAAATACACTTTGGTTTAAATTCCTATTATTTCCCATGAAGCATTTTGGAGAATATAAATATTAACTTAGCATCTGAAAGATAATAAAAAAATAATGATTGGTTGTCAAATATGATATGACAAAATGAGAAGAGAAAGTTTACAATTTGATCTGTCAAATAAGTTCACTTTTTGTCACAAATAAGTTCACTATTTGATCTGACTATAGTGATTGTCAATATAGTCTCTTTGGACTGTATAAAAAATAGTATTAAATAATGGCATGAGAAATATTCACTTTTTACACTGTATTTTTATATTTATATTTATTTATATATTGAAATTTACTCTATAAAAATTAATAAGAATATTGACTTGTTGACTTAAAAAAAAACAGCATATTCCACTCTTCCTCCTTAATCCAAAGGGTTAAATCAGCACTGCAAAAGAAACATCAAGATATTTCACATTTTAAATTCTAAGACATGATTCTCAAAATGTAACTGTACTCATTTAATGATGATAATACTCCACTAAGTAGATACTTTAACTTAGAATTTTAAAGGTAATCTCAGAGAGAAATTATGTTTCTTTTTCTCCTAACTCATGGAGAACCTTGCCTTTATCATTTAATCTTCCGAGAATTTTAAATACTTGGTGCAGTAAATGAATACTTTCTCATATAAAGTAATCAAAGTGGCATAAGAATCTAAAAATATCATACCACTGGTCAACACATGCAAAATACTTTGATGATAATCCAAGGAAATTTTTGTCTTAGTGTCTAACTACCTCCTGTGATGTTAGCCTATTTCAATATTTCTGAAACTGTGTTGCCTGAAACTGCATTGCCAGTTGTAATATATAATTTAATACATAATTTTACCTCAGGTCTTCTGCACCATATAGTTTAATTCTGTACCACTTCTTAACATTACAAGCCTATAACCATCATATGCAAACACAGTGAGCGGAAATTACATTCACTACACTAATATATAACTACTTTTGCCACTTAACTTCCTAATATATTTTTCATTATCTGTAAATAAGAGGGCTTGTTGGGCTAAAAAATATCTATGGGAATGGGTCCTTCTAACTCTACCTGTAGAAGTTTGTGTGTTATCCTGCTATTGGCTGAGGGTTTTCATCCACAAAATAATTTTGTTACTTTTTGATCCAACTCCCAGTACCATGGCTTTTCTCTATTGCAGCATTTCCATATCTGCATAAACTATTATACCTTTGTCTGAAGGCAAGCTTTTCATTGATCCCTACTCCAAAAATCTCTCACCAAACATTTGGTGATTTTATTAGGTTCTACTGACTTTGGGAGGAAGGGCACACAGCATAATCATCCTGCAGCTCCTCATTCTAACAATCACATTTTCCCACTGGCTCCTGTCCCAAAGAAACAAATACATCTCCTTCCCCACTAGTCTTCACCCCTCAACGCTGATTTCTCATCAAACATTTCTCCCTTCATCTGAGGCCCTCTTTGTTTTACTCTCCACTGAGCGCTTATATGAAAGCATTAATTTTCAAAAGAATGCAGCTCACTTCCTAAGAGAAATTAGAATAATAAGGCTTTTTTCTATTTTATCATTTGTTTTGACATAAAACATCCTTCTAAAAGAACCCTAGTTTTAATTTTCAGGGATTTTGTAAAATTGTCATCATAATCATCATCTCTTCCTTCTTGCACTCTCATGATTTTCTTAAAATGTGCTCATTGCTCTTCTCAATCTTCATTTTTCCAACTACTATTTTTTCTTTAATATGTTTAAGAAAAATGTCTCATTGCTCTTTTTTCAGGATTGAAGTTTTATTAAATCATATTTATGGAGTTATGAGAACCTAACAACATTTGATCATCATGGTTCCTGTTGCTTTGGAGAAAATAAACTCCTTAGTCCTTCCTGAATATGACCGATACCAATAAATAAAAATATGAAGGTGTCATCTACCTTAATCAGGACTTGGAAGAAAATATGGCCTAAAAATCAGTATCTTTCTAAGTCACTACTGTGAAGCAAACATGCTACAATATTAAAATCTGGTCAGTAATAGCTCAAGATTTGAAAATTTAGACAAAAAATATATTTTGCAGCCTACCTAGCATACTGTTTTTTTGCAAATGATTTTTGAGCACTTAACAATGGCCAGGAAAAATTATGTCACGAAATTGTATTTCAAAATAAAACATGCAATAAATTTCACTTTGAACAGAATATAATCTTGAAAGGACGTATATTGAAATATAAACTATTGGATGGGATTAAAATAACCACAATTCTTTGTCTTAAGCAAAGATAGGTTTGCAATATGAACCCTCGATGTAATCATACAGATACAATGCCGTTTTTTTTTTTTTTTTGCTCAGAAACAACCAGGTATAAATTCAAGGTATAAAGATTGCACAGGCATCTATAAAAGCTTTTAAACTATTCTTCCAAAGCTGCCCTACTAGATATAGATTGAAAAAAATCCATTATTAAAAGAGGGATCAAAACAGGCTGCAATTATGCCCAGTTAATCCCCTCAAAACAGTGTGGTATTTCTTCACCAAAGTAATTATTTGCACAGGAGAGAAAATAACAACCATATAGAGCAAATTAAAACTTTACCTTCAGATGCTACCTCAATTGTTATGCAGATTTCACTCTGTGCATTCATTGACCAGAAAGAGAACCAAATAATAAGATTTTTCTTCTCTAAGAAAAAATATTTTAATATTATTTATTCCCCAAATAGTTGAAAATGATTATAAATGTCACATATTTTCTCTTTTATATGACCATATACATTTGAGCACACTTGAAGTATGTCTTTAAATACCCATGTATTGAAAAGGTGAGCAAACACATCAAGCATTCTTAGAATTTCTGTAGGCTGCACCTGAATGCATGTGCAAACACACATCAAATGACCACTGCCGTGTACAAACTGCTTGTTTAGGCTTTTTTAAATACGACGATCACATGTTTAAATGTCATGCTGGGATTTAGCTAACTAAGGTGGCAGGTTCTTAAGATGGAGAATTTATTATGTTGAAATTTTCCTAAGGCAAGACTGAAAAGGAAAAAAATATGTCAGCTTTTATTTATCTCCTATATAAATACAGGCAATTTAGTTCTTCCCCAAAATACAGGCGGATTAGATGAGTTAGACAGTAGTCAATTCATTTTGCATAGGAATGGCTCATTAAAAAAAAGGGCCCTGCATTTGTATTAAGCTCTGATTGGACAGAGCACAAAATGAATTTACAGTGTCACTCAGAGATGTAGCAGGACTAATGAGGGAGGAATGGTGCAGCGCAGGGTGGGTAAATCTGTAGTGTGTTCATTCATTCCTTCAGCTGGTACCGCTCATGAAACTGAGGTGTCCCTCATTATGCATGTGTCCCAGGGGCATTCTTTAATATTTTAATAAATAACAACATCAGCCCAACAAGAAATTAATGAATAGTATCATTAATAATGAGCTGGAGTCTTGTAGTGATGGGACAGATATTAAATTGAACCACTGTGGTGCTATCTCTAGAGACTTGGGTTATTTCCAGTGGCAAACAAGGCGTCTGAATGAAGCAACCACTGCTTTGTGCCAACAGCTTTTACAACAGGTTGGGAGTAATAAAAGAGGATTTTCTGCACGATAAAGTTAAGCCCTAGAAAATCTGCTGGTGTAGATCGGTGTGAAAAGTACTGCCAAACGTGATCCTTAATTAAACTTTAATTAAGATAAAGCTTTTATTTTTTTCTCTTCCAAGAAAAGTAGCAGCCAAATGGGCCCTAGCTATTTTCTACCAAAATCTAACCTAAAATCATTTTGTAATATACCACGAAAATTATGCTCAAATAATATTAAGGTGTTGACTTAAATCCACCAAATGAGAATTTTATTAGGAATAGTTGAAATGGCATAATTGCCCACCAAAATAGTAAGAACATGTGTGCATATCTGGAGTTGTATGAACAACGAAGTTGTTCCCTGTCTCAATGTCTCACTTTCTATTATTTTCATATTTAAACCCACTTTAAAATTTTTCAATTTTGTTTCACAATATTGAGAATATTTTTACATTGAAAACAATGATATAGGTTATATAACTTTTCAATTAATCTTGAGTCTCAGATTAAATTCAGATTATATAAAATTGCTCATAAAATTAATAATTCTCATCAACTTAAAAAAACTGCTTCAGACGCTGAAAAAACTCTTCAGTTTTCATTCCTCTAACTACATGATGTATTGCTGCTAGTTTTATTCATGTTAATAATTTTATTCTTGTATTTTTGTAAACTGAGGTGGTATAAGTTGGTTCTTGCTTCTCAGCAAAACTGTAATTGTGCAAAGAGATGTGTTATGCTGACAACCAAATATAATATTTGGAATAATAACAGTAACTATTTTATTCAAATATTTTACATGGAGTATTGAATGTTATTATTGTGGAGTTTCTATTTTCTACCTACCTAATTTTTTCTACATTGTAAAATCTTAAAATATATGATTTTAAAATTATTTTTATGGAAACTTAAAATTCCTTTTTAACACAAAAATCTACATTTGATATTTTAATAGAAGAAAAAATGGTTGCAAAGTATACACATTGCTGCAACGCTCTATGCTTTTTATTCACGTGTGACTATATGCTTTATTACATGGTGACAGATTTTTAAACAGTTTGCCTCTTTAGTAGACAATTTTCAGATTTATAAGAATTCTGATATTAAGTGGCTTGAATATAATGTATGTTAGTTTTATTATATCTTTGTAGTTTACCTCTGAATTTTTTATACAGTATAAAATTAATAGCTGCCACTTATTTAAGGAATGGCTTCCAGATATCATAAAGCTTAATTCCATAAATAGGAACAAGACTAATTCTATAACTAGGATATCAGTAAAGGGTATACAAGTTTTTAATCACTGGATGGCCTTTGTCCAGCACAGTTATGGAGCAATCTAAAACTAATGCCAAGCTGCCCCTAAGTAAACTTTGTAAAGCCGATTCATATTTTTGTTCTGTCTTCTTCATTTTTCTTCTTTTTGGTATTGGGTCCACACAATCTCTAGAAAATTTTAGGAAATAAACATCCCTCCAGTTCTGAATAGTGGGAATTAGAAAGGATAAACTAACTAATTATCTCTAAGGGGAGCTATAATTTTATGGTTAGTATTATGTCATTAAAAATAGTCTCAGACTGATGGAGCAGTTCGTCTTAGACAAGAACAATGGCTACAAGGCTCAAGGTGTTAAGTAAGTAGAATACCTTGTTAGTTCTCTCTGATATGCCTGTAAATAGTGAAAGGTGTTGTTGAGATCAAGGTGAGTCAATGACATGAGATGAAGAGCTAGGGCTCTTAAACTCAGCAAAAAGCCTTTTATTCATGGCCCTATGTATCCCACTTTATTTGATTATAAATCAAGTTAATTATATCTCCTTTTTACAACAGGCATACACAGACCTTAAGTCAAATAAACATTTAAATTAGTTCTACTCTAGACAACTTTGAAACATTTCCAATGCACAAATTATACGATTTTGCTTGAGGAAGCTTAGTGTTTCAAACTGAGTTCCATCAAATGTTGTCAATAAACTTTTATTTGCCTCATAACTGAATTAATCTAGTTTATTAAAGGCAAAAAATTACAACTGCAGGCTTCCCTGGTGGCACAGTGGTTGAGAGTCTGCCTGCCGATGCAGGGGACGCGGGTTCGTGCACCGGTCTGGGAGGATCCCACGTGCCGTGGAGCGGCTGGGCCCGTGAGCCATGGCCGCTGAGCCTGCGCGTCCGGAGCCTGTGCTCCACAACGGTAGAGGCCACAACAGTGAGAGGCCCACATACCGCAAAAAAAAAAAAAAAAAATTACAACTGCATATCTGACAAAAGCATATTCTAACTGTGCAATTGAGACCCTATAGTTTATATCATATCATATACTCATAGAATATAACCTTAGCATGTATATATATATATATATATATATATATGTATAAATTGTAGTCTCCATCTTGATTCCAGTAATTTATATAGATCATAATTGGATCTTCCTACACATGAAAACTCTAAGTACAAAGATGTTCACCAGACAATTACTTATAATAGAAGAAAACTGGAACTATCCACAAATTACAACAACAGGGAGCTACTGAGTGAAATATGCAATAGCCTGTTGGGTAGCAGGTTGTAAAAGAATTAAAGACTGACAATTAGATGATAAATGCATGTGTTATGAGATAAAAGGTTAAAAATTAAATTCAAAATTATTATAAATAAAGACAAGAAGAAAATACATGTATAAGATCATGGAAGCATTGTTCACAATAGCAAAATCTTAGCAGACTAATGTTCATCAGAGGAGAATGGATATATAAATTTGTATATTCTCATACTACAATATACATAGAAGTCAAAATGACTTAACTACAGTGGCATGTTACAATATAGTTGAATCTGAACACCTATAAAATAAGAAAAGAAGGCTTAAATAATTAGGTGCCATATGATACCCTTTGTATGATTCTAAAAATAGCACAAACATACCACATCACACAAATGCAACAAGCATATACAAAAAGGAAAGAAAAGTAATTATATATATGGGATTCAGGGTGATAGGATGAGGGAGAGCTTATAGGTAATGATTTTTGTTAAATTCCAAGCAGGGTCATCTATTCATGCAGATAGATTGATGATGATAATGAAGAAAATGATGATGATGATGAAGAGGAAGAAGGAGAGGAAGAAGAAGAAGAGGAAGAAGAAAGATAAAAATAGATGATATATAGATATATAATAGATATATACATACACAGAAAATAGGAGAGCTAAAATAACAAGGTATCATCATTGACAATTATGATTCATCCATTTCTATATACCTAAATCCCGTGACATAAAGTGAAGGTGAAAATGGTAGTATGTTTTAGTGATTAGAAGCATAAAAATTTCAACCAGACAGACTTAGGTTTGAGTCCCAACTTAACCACTTAATAGTGTTTGAACAGAAGAAGAATTATATAAACTCTTTAACCCTCAGACTCCTCATACATAAACTAATAGTATCCTTCACACTGCTGTACAGCATATCATATATAACACACATGCCAAAATACCTAACACATAGCATATCCTCACAATAACTTTTAGGATCATTAAATATACTTATCATCAAATAATTAAATATATATTATATATAACTTTATATATTACATATTACATAAAATTATATATATAATTTAAATAAAACAAGCATATAGTAAGACTAGAATAAAATATTTCATATCTTGACTTTGGCTATTTCTAAACAGCATGACAAGAAATTAGTTATAGTTCCCTGTTCAATATATGCTAATTTTTCTATAATAAATATGCATTTATAGAAGCCTAAAAACAGAGCCTGTCTCCCAGTAGGACTAAACATAGTACATGAGGATGGAGTAGGACATTATAAGGTAGTTATGCCAAGAGCCAAATGAGTGGGGAAAACATCACCAACAGACATATTGAAAAGGAGGAAAATTGGGAGAAGAGAAAACATTTAAGATAATGTTAAACATTTGGAAAGCTGTATAAAAGTCCCTTTAAAAATGAGCATATTCTGTGTTTTAAAACTAATTTTAACATCTATTTTAAGAAAAGAAAATGTAGGACTTCCCTGGTGGCAGAGTGGCTAAGAATCCGCCTGCCAATGCAGGGGACACAGGTTCGAGCCGTGGTCCAGGAAAATCCCACGTGCGGCGGATCTTCTAAGCCAGAGCGTCACAACTACTGAACCTGAGCTCTAGAGCCCGCGAGCCACAACTACTGAAGCCCTCACGCCTAGAGCCAGTGCTCTGCAACAAGAGAAGCCACCACAATGAGAAGTCCATGCACTGCAACAAAGAGTAGTCCCTGCTTGCTGCAACTAGAGAAGCCTGTGCACAGCAATGAAGACCCAACACAGCCAAAAAAAAAAAAAAAGGTATATATATAAATAAATAAATAAATTTATTGAAAAAGAATTTTAAAAAAAGAAAATGTAAATAAAATTGTGTAAAGGCATGAATTAGAGCACTATTTATATTACTGAATTTGTATTGGAGGTAATTTCTGCCCAACGCAGCTGATGGTGATGTTGATGATGATGATAATGTTTGGGTTGGTATACGAAGATGATGGTGGTGATGGCCAAAGGTGATATAATAATAATAAAAATAGTTAACATTCATTGAGCAATGAGAGGACACCTACATGACTATAAGTGTTCCACAATTATGAACTGGTTTTTAAAAACAATCCTACAGTATTATTTTCTGCATTTTACGAATCAAGAAACTGGCACAGTATCTTGTAAAACCTTCTAAAGTTTATCTAAAATTTTAAAGTTATGAAAGAAGCAAAGAAGAATCAAACTCAGACTTTCTGACTCTAAAAGACAGAATACTATAAAACAATGAAAAATAAGATTTACAAAGAAACTGTGGTCATGTGAGAAATTACTTGCAATGTTAAGTGTAACTACATTGCATAAAATTGTGTAAACACAGATATGAATTTTGGTTTTAGCAACATTTTTTTTTTTTTCTTTGCGTTACGCGGGCCTCTCACTGTCGTGGCCTCTCCCGTTGCGGAGCACAGGCTCTGGACGCGCAGGCTCAGCGGTCATGGCTCACGGGCCCAGCTGCTCCGCGGCATGTGGGATCTTCCTGGACCGGGGCACGAACCCGCGTCCCCTGCATCGGCAGGCGGACTCTCAACCACTGTGCCACCAGGGAAGCCCTTTAGCAACATTTTGAACTGGGCCTACGTATTTTTCTCTCCAACTAAAAGTACAGAGAAAAGCTGGCTATTATGTATGTAATATTATAAAAATTAGTAGAAAGAGAAATTCCTGAGTGTCAAAGAGAAAATAAAGCTTAAAGCAGAGTGGCACTATTTATTACTGGTCGGTGTTGCAGGAGCCTAGGTAAAAGTGCTCTAAAATTTAGGAGCTATAAATTAGGGAAGGCAGTTTTAATCCATAAAACTTTGAGAAAAAAACAGAAATAAAAACAAAAACCTACCAGGTCAGGGAAGACGCAGGCTTTACCTAAAATTTCTAGGTAGAAAAGTAAAAAGTCATCTATGAGGAGAAATCAAAAGCACAAGCTTATAATAAACATGATTGTAGAGTCAAAATTCTACCTGCATTTATTCATTCAACAAACATTTATACTGTAAAATAAAACAATAATAATAATGATAACTCACATTTGGTGGAATTAAAAATAAGATGAAACTAAAATAGTATAATGGAAATGAAAATGTGAGGAAGAGGTTTTAGTTAAAGTATGCTGATTATTATATGGTATCTAGAGGACAGACATGTCCATGGACTCATTTGGTACAGTATGTTGGCTAATGCAAGGGTCATCACTTAAAGAAAAAAATAAAAGAATGAATGAATCATTGCCAAAACAGTGAAAGGAAAAAGCTTGGAGTAGGGGGAGCAAAAACAGTCAATAATACAATAAAAGGTAATAGAGGATAAATAAGTAAAGAAAAAATATTATAAATAAAACTCATAAAACCACAATTCATATATATGAGTTATCCTAATAAATGTAAAAAGATAAAAATTTCCTTTTAAGACGCCATTTCTAAGTTTGGATTTAAAAAAATCTGTCCACATGCTCTTTATAAGAGACATGCCTAAAACCAGGCAAATGCAAACCCAAAGCAGCAGGTATGGCAATACTGGTATCTGACAAATTAGGTTTTAAGGCAAAAATGATTTAAGGGAAGAGGGAGGTCATTCAATTGTCATAAAAATGGCAATTCATCAGGGAGATATAATAATGCTAAAACTGCTTGAGCCTAAAAAGATAGCCTCTAACATAAATACATGGAAGAAAAACACTATTAAAAGAATTTGAAACTCATATAATCAATCATGCTGGGAGATTTTAACTTACCACTTGGAAGAGCAGAAAAAATATTTGTAAAAGTTTGCATATTAGAATAAATAAACCATCATTAAAGAGGATACTGGTGAGAGGTGCAAAATTTCTGGAAATATCACATATTTTTTGACAAGGATTTGATCTGTCAAAAAATAATTAAGTCTCAACTATAGTACCTTCTACCTAATCACTATGTTCTTATGTTTTCTGAATGCATTTAGTAGTCCTTAGCTTAGCTAATAGTTCATTGGATGGTTCCCAGATAACCTTAGAGACTGGAAGTATTTCATGAAGAAGTTTCATTAATTCTGTTTGCAAAATATTAAAAACAAGGATGAGAATGAAACTTTTATGACTCAATTTAACTTTACTAAATTTACTGTAAAATCTCCTTGTTAAAACAAGGAAAAAGATAATATATATACTACTGTTTTTTAAGTAATTATGTGTATTATGTATACATTTTTAAAATATAAACTTATTTTAAAGCATGTTGACATAGATGGTAGTAAATATAGTGGAATTTATATGCACTTATATGTGCATGGATTATCTCAAGAAGAATATACAAGAAACTGGTGGGAATGATTACTTTGGGGAAGGACATGAGCTGGCTGGGAGATACACATAAGACGGAGGTTGATGTTCACATCACACCCTGTACTCATTTTGAACCACGTGCATGTTTTACTTATTCAAATAAATAAAATTTGCTTTCAAAATGTACCTATTAAATGAAGTGTTAGTGACAGTTAATAATTCATATAGCTTAATATTCTTTTCTTTAAAAAATGCCAATGCATTTACAACAGGATGTCAATGATGAAAAATTATGCATAAAAAAGAAATTTATGCAATTATATTAACAGTAGTATACTCTGGATGATAAAATACTGGATTTTATTACTCATTTTTTCTGAATATTTAACTTTCATACTGAACATGTAATTTATTAAAAATCAAGTATAGAAAATTTTTAAATACTATTATAATCATAAGCTTGTGTATTAATAGTAGAATTGGGAAAGAAATGAAACATAGGAAAGAGGTTTTGAAATAAGCCTAAATAGGAATTTTTAACTGACTGGATATTGGCCGATGAGGAAAAAAAGAAAAGGATTTGAGATTCTGAAGTCTGACCTGACAAAATAGTAGTTATTAACAGATGCAGGGAAACTGAAAAGAGAACATTTGAGTTTTAAGTTATGACAAGACACAAAGTAGAAATATTTAGCAAATTTTTAAAAAGTTTTAAGAATGGATTTTTAAATAGAACCTCCAAGAAGGTCAATGAGCTGCTGTTTGGATTTCAAAGGCTTTTATTAACTGGCACTGTCCAACTTCTACAGGCTTAAATCCAAGAAAACAATAATATATCAACAGTAAAAATACTGAAATAAATGGCAAGTTACAAACTGATTTATTGCATATTACCTCATTCACACTGTGAGGAAGAAAAGATAGTTATTATAAGATCTATTTTACCAATGAGGAAACTGAGATTCTTGAAGTCATTAATAGTTTGCCCTGGAGAGAGAATTTAGGTCTTTTGACTCTCTGATCAGAATTGTGGGTGATGTGCACAGGAAGTCAGACCAATCTATCTAAACAAAATAACATACTTCCTATATGATTGACAGATGCAGGGATACTTTAACCTGTGTAAATCATTATTTTTTATCCTTTAAATTAGCTTTTTATTTCAGCAATACTGTCATTGATTTTTGTCAGCCCTGTTTCAAAATATAAATTTAATTCTTACATATTTTTGATTGTGTTACCTAATTTGGCTATTTTGAAATTACTCTACAAACTTTAGAACAAAATTACAGGGTATTTGGCAATGAAAAATTGAGCAGAAGACCTGAGTAGACATTTTTCCAAGGAAGACATACAGATGGCTAATAAGCACATGAAAAGATGCTAAACACTGCTAATCATCAGATAAATTCAAATAAAACAACAATGAGATATCACCTCACACCTGTCAGAATGGCTGTCATCAAAAAGACCACAAATTACAAATGCTGGTGAGGATGCAGAGAAAAGGGAACTTTTGTACAATGTTGGTAGGAATGTAAATTGGGGCAGTGGCCGTGGAAAGCAGTGTGGAGGTTCCTCAACAAACTGAAAATAGAACTACCACATGATCCAGCAATTCCACTCCTGGGTATATACCCAAAGAAAATGGAAACACTGATTTGAAAAGATACATGCACTCCAATGCTCATAGCAACAGTATTTACAATAGCCAAAATATGAAAGTAACCTAAGTGTCCATAAACAGACGAATGGGTAAAGAAGATGTAGTATAGACAGATAGATAGATAGAGATATTTATATTTATATATATATATATATAAAATGGGTAAAGAAGATGTAGTATTTATATATATATATATACACACACACATATATATAACATATATATAAATAGATATATCTGTCTATATCTACATATAATATAGCTATAATAGATATAGACAGATATATCTATTTATATATATGTTATATATATGTGTGTGTATATAGATATAATATAATATATTATATATAGATATAGATAGATAGATCTATATACAATATATTATATTATATAGTATATATGCTATATATCGATATATAATATATTATATATAGATATATAAAATGGAATATTACTCAGCCATAAAAAAGAATGAAATTTTGCCATTTGCAACAACATGGATAGACCTGGAGGATATTATGCTTAGTGAAATAAGTCAGACAGAAAAAGACAAGTACTCTATGTTATAACTTACATATGGAACCTAAAAAGATGAACCAGACTAGTAAATATAACAAAAAAAGAAATAGACTCACAGATATACAGAACAAATTGGTGGTTACTAGTGGTGGGAGGCAACATAGGGGTAGGGGATTAAGAGGTACAAACTACTATGCATAAAATAAATATGCTACAAGGATACATTGTACAGCAGGGAATACAGCCAATATTTTATAATAACTATAAAGGGAGTATAATCTATAAAAAATTTGTATCAGTATGTTGCACACCTGAAACTAATATAATGTAGTAAATCAACTACACCTCAATAAAAAAATTAATTAATTAAAATTACAATGTGGGGCATTTGGAAGGCAACTATTTTTATGTTTTATCTTATGAATTATTGCCATGAGCATAGTATCAACATTCTTGAAATAGAATCATTAACTTTCATGTGAGTCTTTCACAGTAGCAAAACTGAATCAATGTGGAGCAGCAGGTATACAGTTTTGTGCGTATTATGTTTTCTCTTTCCTCTATTTCCGACATTAGTATTTAAGAGTTCTGACCTCTGTTTATAATACTGCAGAATGTAAGCATGAAATGGATGCCAAACACCATTATTTCTAAAAGAAATATTTACTCTAAAAAAAGTACATTTTATAAACAGCAACCAAAGCCTCTCAGCATCATCAATGGACAAGGGCTCTTGTTGCCAGTTCTCCTTATATTAACAGATCAGTTAAAGTGGCGACATTCAAAAAGCATCTAGTGGTTTTGATAATAGAGCATTGTTGTAGGGGTCTCTGAAGGCTCTTCTTAGTTCTGAGTGATGAAAAGGCATCATATATACAAAATAAACGGCTAATTTAGAGAGTCCAGTGTCTACCATTTGAGTGATGACTTCTTTGAACTTTGAGTAATAATCTCCCACCTTCTGCTATGGTCTGAATGTTTGTGCCCCCACCCCCCTAAAATTCATAGGTTGAAACCCTAACCCTCATTGGGAGATGGAGCCTTTGGGAAGTGATTAGGTCATGAAGGACTGGAATTAATGCCCTTATAAAAGAGATTCCAGAGAGCTAGCTAATCCCTTCCACCATATGAAGACACAGTGAGAAAGTGCCATCAATGAACCAAAAAGTGAACCCTGACTAGACACAGAATTTGCCAGTACCTTGATCTTATTAGCCTTCTCAGTCATTAGAACTGTAAGAAACAAATTACTGTTGTCTATAAATCACCCAGTCTCTGGTATTTTGTTATTTCAGCCCAAACATACTAAGACACCCCTTATAGGCAGGAGTAGCATTAGTGTGGCTTTCTAGAAACAATTTTTGTTTCTGGGCATGATTATTTGCACTTCCTGAATTCACAGACTGGCTAAAGAAGAGTTTGTTCGTACTGACAGCTAGATTTTGAAAGAAGTTTACACTAGACCTTTGACTTGAGCTATTTGTGCCAAGTTCTGTACCCAGAATTGTGTGTGGGCATTAACTGCACCAAGGATGTAGAAATTGTGAGCACTTATAATTTCAAAATGAGGTCAGATGGCTAATTGTGCGGGCTGCTGGTGATCTGTTGGCATAACTACCTAACTTCAGCCCATTTATTTGTATTTGTGATTTGAAGTTCAAACTAATTGAAGCAACAACAACTATAGAGATTGAAGAAAGGGGATCATTGCTTTTAGATCTGACTCTGCATATCTTCTTCTGTCAATTAAACAACCTCCCTGTCCTCTTGAAAATAGGATGCTTATTTAATTCTGGCAATAAGTAGTAGGCAAGATATTCAACATACTGATAAATTATGGAGTAAGGAAATTGTTTTTATTGAAGTGTGTTATTAATTAGAGCATAATGAAATAGTTAGGTGGCCTTTTCAATTGACAGCTAGGAGTTAAAATTCGAAAGAGCTGTTTATTATAGAGCACAAATGGCATCAAGATTCCAGAGTAGAATATGAGGAAGGTATGCCTCTGTACACACTAAGTGCTCTCATTTCTGGTGACTCTATCATGCAGTTATGATGCACTAGCAACAAAGTCTTTTTTGATAGCTTTCTCTTAGCTTTTCATTTCCTGTGTGGGGTTAAGATAGTGGACATTCCTCCATTTTTCTGATACAAGTCAATCTACACTAGAGTAATACAATAAAACCATAGCAGTGATCTATCTAAAAAGTCACACTTTGTTTAAATGACAATAGCTTATTTTATGCTTCTAATCCAAAAAATTCAGCCTAAAAATGGGACCTGATTCACATATTCTTAAATTGTTTAATGAGTATATTAAGAGAGAGTTAATACTATGATGTATGTAACATTATATACCATGTTACACCAATGCTATATGTATATTTATGGGCATGTAACTTCTATACCCATATCCACTTGAAAATGTGTGTATCTGAGATTCTGTGTGTATATACACAATGGAGAATACTATTTAGGTCTCTAAATGATTTCTCCCTACCCTTAATCTGTATTTAATCAGGAAACCATTCTGTAATGAGAAAACTGTTCATTTTAGTCTTTTATGTTTGCAATCCCAAGGTTCCTCCTTAGTGATTACATTTAGTAACTCCCTTTCACTGTCTGAAAGCACAGGCAGTTTTTCCATAATAAAGGCTGGATTAGCATGTATCAGGAAGAGACACCACCAGCTGTCACTTCGAAATCAGACCACTCAGCCCTATTCGAGATGACAATAGATAAACTGATAAGTGACAAGCAGTTTTCCTGTATTTATCCAGTAAGTAGTTAATATAGGCTAACATTTTCTGTAATAAAGCTATAAAAAGGGTCAAAACATAAGAAAGTTCCATTTAAATATGATAAACATTACTGGCAGAGAAAAATTCACTTCAGGACGTCGTGTTATTTCATTCATTCCACTGAGCTGTTATAATCGTCATTAATATTTCTGCTTCTCTTTGTGGATGTGTTATCTTTTCATTTGACAATATTCAAAGTTATATTTGCTGTGCAAAATCGAGGATACATATGTATAAAGACAGAATCCAAAATGATTAAAACATTAAAAAATACCTTCTCTTCTAAGGATTTCTGCATATCATGGTATTTCAGAGAATTCTCTGAAACCAAAATTAGTAGAGGAATTTTAATTCTCACTATGTTTAGCAAGTAGACTGCTTCAGGCAGCCCTCAAATATTGCTTAACACTGTTAAGCTGTTCCTGACTATAGGAAAACTAAGATAAAAGACATATGGGCAATATGTATCAATGAGAGATTTAGGAAGCACTTATTATTGATAATGGCTTTCAGTAATCAGGAAATTAGGAGAACATGATACTCTGATCATCACCATTCAAAACAGTGGTTTTGGAGATTTACATGATGACTGTTGGATTTAAAGCCCTTTAGTCAAATGATTTTGTTTTCAATTTTTCTTCATTAATTGCTTAAATTATAAAACAATACATTCTCTTTTCAAGTATTGAAAAAGTATCCATCAAGTATATATATATCAAGTATATATCACCCTCTCTGCATTTCCACCCTCTCGGCTTATTTTTATTATCGATCGGTATCTGTCTTTACATGACTTTTTCCATGTATTATCATCCCCATGTTAGAGAAAATGAGAGCAGTACAGACAGATGAAGTACCTTGCAAAAGATACAGACCTAGTAAGTAATAGAGCCAGGATTTCAACAAAGGCAGTCCACATCCAACACTTACATCAAGACCATTATGCTAAAAGCCTGCTTCTATCAGATTTGATGGTTGAATAAATGAATGGGGTGAGGTAAAATTTAAATTTGATTCTCATATGCAGTTTTGGGCAAATGAGTTCTGTCATTAGCACATATTGGTCTCAAAAGGAAGGAGGAGGTTTGGAATAGGAGTGATGTAATAAGTTCATTTTGGTAAATTTAGTTATATTCTAAACGGCATTTGAGCTTCAGATGCTAGTAAGATTTCCAGTTATGGATGTTCAGCAGGCACAACAGCAAACAAAAGATGTCTGGGCTTGGGCTTCCCTGGTGGCGCAGTGGTTGAGAATCCGCCTGCCGATGCAGGGGATGCGGGTTCGTGCCCCGGTCCAGGAAGATCCCACATGCCATGGAGAGGCTGGGCCCGTGAGCCATGGCTGCTGAGCCTGCGCGTCCAGAGTCTGTGCTCCGCAACGGGGGGGTGGGGGGGGCTGGATATACAGAAATTAAGAGCATAAGCATACAGGTAAAGAACAGAAAAATAAAGTCTAAAAGAAGTAATCAGAAATCCAAGGCCAAAAAAGAAAAAATGGAGACACAGAAGCCAAGGGAGTTGAGAGCTCCAAAAAGAAGAGAGTAAGATAGTCAAAAATGTCCATCATTTCAGATAGGCAAGTTAAAGGAAAACTGAAAGGAGAACATTGAATGTGGCATTGGAAAAATCATTCTACATTTTTTGCCAGCCCAATTAGTGGAGATGAAAATAAACTGAGATGGTGAAAGGAGAAAACATTTTTATAATGCTAGCTGAAACAGAAATTGGTAGTCCAAGGGAATTGCTGCTCAATGGTAGTTTCATTTGTATTGTTTTGACTAATTTTGCCTTACTTTAAGTGGAAGAGAACATTGTGTATACAATCAGCCCTCCGTATACACGCGCTTCACATCTGTAGATTCAACCAACTGCAGATGACAACCAAGGGCAGTTGGTTGACAACCGCAGATAAGGGGGTGGAGTGTATTCACTGCAATACGTCATTTTATATAAGGTACTTGAGCATCACAGATTTTGATATCCACAGGGGCTCCTGGAATCAATCCCCAACGAATAACAAGGGACAAATGTATTTACAAGCTGCAGGGAAAGAGTCAGGGTGAAGGTAGGGAGAGTGGAGAGGAGAAAATCTTTCCTGCTCATCATCTGATCCCTAGTGTTTTCCACAGCATCTCTTACTGACTAAGTGCTTGACCTCCCAAACTCTCTGATCTGAAGAATAATAATGCACAAGTTGTTCCCAGAAGGAGAATTTCACCCTCTGGAATTTTTATTTCATACTGAATATCTTTTACTCTGAAAATAAAAAAATATGTATGGCTGGGAATCTGAGAAAGGATTCCCACATATTCTGGTCAATACCTTTAACCCTTTTAGTCTCTGATTCCTACAATTTCCACCCAGGACTAAAAGCCCCTTTAAGGGCCCTGTGGCCCTGTCATGTCTTTGGATCCAGAGAACCTAGCCTCAACCCTCCTCTTTTCTTCACTCTGGGGTATGATTCATGTAGTGTTTACTGGGTTAAAAGACTAAGATGGTTCAAGAGTCTACCAGTACTCAGGCTGTCCTCATGCTTACCCAGCCTCCCCCCTTGGAAGACACAGGGCAGAGCTGGCTAGACCACCATCCACTGCTTTGCCCTGTTACCGGTGGCTGAACGTTTCCAGAGACTCCTAACCTCCCAAAAGCTAAGAAGCTATAGTATTTTAACATTCAGGATTATTTCAGTATTATTTTTCTAGATGTCAGAGTTTATGTCCTGTATGGTGCTTGCTGAGGCTGCAGTGTGATACACACACACACACACACACACAAGTTTATATATGTATTAAAATGTCATATTATATATATAATATCAAAAAATATGATTTTCTATAGTTATTATCATACAGAAATGTAAGGATTTGCCAGGTGAACACAAAATGGTCTAATTTGTTAATAATGCTATTATACTCTTAACTTTCAAATTTAAAGTTTTAACCTTTAATTCTGGAGTGCTATATTAAAGGTTTGGGGGCATTAGATATTTTAGGAGGGAGGGTATTCAATGAATAGGATAACATATACCAAAAATACCATGCTTTTTTAATAAGAAAATAAGTGAAAGAACTGTCAAAACTCTCACTTCACTACCTGTTTTGAATCTATGTTTAAATTAAGTAGGCCTTTTTGGCATCTCAAGCACTTTCACTTATGAATATCTATTTTAAGAGATCAATGAAAAATTTTCCAATTTTTGTGCTTTGTTATTTTACATTCTCCTCATGTGTGTTAGTTGGCCAGTTTCTTTTTGGTTAGCTTAATGTCTTTCCTTCTTTTACATTACAGATATACTCACTTATTTTTGCCATTATATATAACATCCAGAAATAACATGAATAAGGGTTTTTCCTTTGCCATTGTTTCACTCAAATAAGATTAAACTTAAGTTTATAAACATGGAAAACCTTACATAGAATAGCTTATCAAAGAGGAGTAAAGGTCTTTCTAAAATCTTCTGTGTGTAATTACTACAGTCCTGTACTTGACTTGCTGTTCCATTAACTAGTCTATTAACATTTGATTTAGAACTATCATAACTGAATATGGATAATATTTCATGTCCCTATTTCATAACACAGATGTGAGTCAAGTTCAAAATAATTATTTTTATTGTTCTGTTGCCAAGTAATTAAAAGCATGAAAAATCATCCTTAAAATTATCAGAAACCTGAAAAAACTCTTTTTGATTACCCATTAGTCATTCTCTCCCATTCTTTCTTGTAACGAGAACCTGATTTTGCTTGGGTATAAGGCAGTCATATGCTTTAGAGGAGCTAGGATTTTCACCAGACCCAGTGGATGAGTCTTGATTAGTGAAGGACAGTTATATGGTCTCCTTGACCATGGTTGTTCAAGAATGGGTTTGCAATGGATGCAAGATTGCATGGATAAGCTTAGGGAAAGAGAGTATTTGCTAAATCTCTTATAAAGAGGCATCAGAACAAGCATTTTCTCATCTAGGCTTTGCATTTTGTGTGTCTATACGTGAGAATATGATACCTGGAGATACTGCAGCCATTTTATGACTATGAGAAAATAAATCTGCAGTCAAAAGCCACCATGATGAGGGTGGCAGAGCTGAGCTATAAATCTAGATCTTTGATCATATTACATAATAATGAATTAAACAATCTTGAAATCTTCCTACCTCTTCATTCCTTGTTCAGTAAAGAAATGAGTTTAGCAAAGTCATAAGATACAAACAAGATCAATATATTAATGGTATTCCTAGATACTAGTAACACAAAATTGGATTTTTTCTAATGTCATTAGATAAAATATCTAGGGATAAACAATAAGAAATGTGCAATATTATGCAATGAAAACTAAAAAATTTTGCTAAAAGAAAAGAAAGAAAACCAAACAAACTGGTTTATAGATTTCAATGCAGTCTCAATCAAAATCCAATCAGGCTTTCGGTATAAATTACAATCTGATTCTAAAATCTACATGAAATGCAAAGAACGAAATAATTTTGAAAAAGAAGAACATAGTAGTAAGACTTACTCTACCCTATTTCAAGACTTACAGTAAAGCTACAGTAATCAAGACATTGTGGCATTGGCCAAAGGATAGACATTAAACGGAATAGAATAGAGGGTGGAAAAACAGAGTTACACATATATAGTAAACCAATTTTAACAAACATACCAAGGTAATTCAAGGGCGAAAGTAGTCTTTTGAAAAATAGTTCTGGAATAGTCGGATATTTATATGTAAAAATAAATAAGTAAAACTTTACCCTGACCACACACCGTTTGCAAAAATTAACCTGAAATGGGTCATAGTTCTAAATGTAAAAGCTAAACCTGTAAAACTAACAGAAGAAAACAGAGGAGAAAATCTTTGTAACCTTAGGACAGTGAAGGTTTCTTAGATATTATTCCAAAACCTGGATCCATAAAAGAAAGGAAAATTGATAACTTGGACCTTATCCAAAATGAAAAATTTTTATTCTCTAAAAAAAAAAGGAAAACTTAAATCTAGAATATGTGAAGCCTTAAAACTCAGTGATAGAAAGACAAACAACCTCACTTTAAAAATGAACAAAAATGAGCAAAAGTTTTGAAAAGACACTCTCCCAATGAAATGCAAATAAGCACATAAAACTCAACACCATTATTTATCAGAAACTGTACATTAAAATCACAATGAGATACTCCTACATACCCACTAGAATAGTTAAAATCAAAAACACTCACCATACCAAGTGTTGCTGAGAATGTGGAGCAACTGGAACTCTAATACATTGCTTGCAGGAAGGCAAAATGGTTATAGCCATTTTAGGAAACAACTTGGCAATTTCTTATGAAGTTAAATATACATTTACTATATGACCCAGAAATCCCATTCGTAAATATTTCCCCAAGAGAAATGAAAACATATATTCCTACAAAGGCATGAATGCAAATATTCATAAAGTCTTTATTAATAATAGACAAAAATTCAAATGTTTATCAATTGGTGAATAAATCCATATAATAGGATACAACTCAACAATGAAAAGAAAAAAAAAGCTACTTATACATATGACAATATAGATGAATTTCATATGCTAAATGATAAAAAAGAAACAAGAGACTGCATACTTTATGATTCTAGTTATATGAAATTCTAAAAAAGGCAAAGATAAAAAACAGATCAATTATTGCCAGAGGTTGATGGTGGGCTGGTAACAAGGAAGCACATGGGAACGTATTGAGGTGACGAAAAAGTCCAACGTCATGATTCTGGTGTGGACTATCCAACCGTATTCGTTTTCAAAACTCATTGACTTGTACAATTAAATTTTGTGAATTTTATTTCATGTAAATTATACATCAATAAATTTGATTTTTTAAAAGTATCTGCATTTTGCTTGTTTTTGCATCCCTTTTCACCTTTCTTTGTCACCTCCAGCCAAAAAAAAGAACACCTAATCTGTGATCCTTTGAAACTATGACCATTTTGGAGAATATAAACACTTTGGAAAATGTTTCATATTTTTTTATTGATTCTAACTCCAGGAGTATTGCAAGGAGCATTTTCTTTCTTGTTACAACATATAAGATAACTGGAATTCCGACCAAAGAAATAACAGAGAATAATATGTGGTCAGTCTCTTTTCAACTTATGCCCCCTGCGATTATGTAAACTAGAGAGCATAAAACTGAACTAGCACCAGTCCTCATTCTTAATATCACCCTCATCTCTGAATAGACTTGAAAGTGATTATCAATCATTTTTGAGTGTGTGCTTTCTCTCTGTCTCTGTCTCTTTCTCTGTTTTTCTCTAGCAAACCATACAGTTTTTCATATAAATTCCATTTTTACTTCTTACAATTAAGAAAGTTAAGTTTGCAGCCTTTAAAAGTGAATTAACTACAATCTTATTCTAAAATTAAAATTAAAATGCTTTTGAGATGTGGATATATTTAGTTAACTCTTTATTGCCACTTTTTTTGGCAGGCTATGAAGAAAAACAGTATTTGTACGGCATTTATAATGTTACTACAGCCAAGAAAAGTGAACAATTTTCTGACAAGAACTCCATCCTTATGCCTCAACAAAAGAGACTTAAATAAATCTCAGTTCTTAATCTGAAATCTGAGATGATTAAGCCAAGAAAATCACATTTGGCATTTTAACACTTTCTAGCTTTACTTCTTTTCCCACTTGTATTGTGTATTTTAGCCATTTTTTTCTCATGAAATTTTATTTACATGTATTTTTTGTTAATATTACTGTGAAAAGCTAAGTATTCAGCAGCAACAGGCAGGTTTGAGAGACACAAAGGTGTATTTTGATTCTCATTCAACTTCAGGCTCTAACTTCAACAATTCTCTACTTTATTCTTTAGTTTTCCTTTTTGTTGTTGTTTTTAAATTTTTATTAGAGTACAGCTGATTTACAATGTTGCATTAGCTTCTGCTGTACAGCAAAGTGTATCAGTTATATGTATATGTATATCCATTCTTTTTCAGATTCTTTCCCCATACAGGGGGAAATTACAGAGTATTGAGAAGAGTTCCCTGTGCTACACAGTAGGTCCTTATTAGTTATCTATTTTATATATAGTAGTGTGTTATGTCAGTCCCAATCTCCCAGTTTATCCCTCCCACCTCTTTAGTTTTCTTGAATATAAAAGGATAAAAGTAGCTATAACAACTAATGTTCACATTGTAAGGACAAATCTTTTAAATATGATAATCACAAATTATCCAACAATTATCCATATTTGTATGCATAAAAGAAAATTCAGGAGATTTTTTATCTGTGTTCTGAGTTTTCTTTATTTTCTTTGGCATATCTTATTTTTGTAACATACCAATTTATGTTCTCTATTCCTTTAGAAGACAAAGCTCTGTCTCCTGACTACTGGATATCTTTTTTTTTTTTTTTTTTTTTTGCAGTATGCGGGCCTCTCACTGTTGTGGCCTCTCCCGTTGCGGAGCACAGGCTCCGGATGTGCAGGCTCAGCGGCCATGGCTCATGGGCCTAGCCACTTCGCGGCATGTGGGATCTTCCCAGACTGGGGCACGAACCCGTGTCCCCTGCATCGGCAGGCAGACTCTCAACCACTGCGCCACTAGGGAAGCCCTGGATATCTTTTATTTGAGCATACCAACCTTATTTTTGGAAACTCTGCAAATACTTACAACCTATTTTCCTTCATTTCTTTAGCTTAAAAGTAAGATAAGTAAACTTCAGGAAAGTGATGAATAATTGGCAATGTGAATATTGAAAATCACTGTGTCGTCTTAGATGCATGTAATTCTGGTCACAATTTCTAATATGCTTTTGACAACAAATAAAATGTCAAGAAAAAACAAAAATCTAGGAGAATATTAGTAGTTTAACTTTTTGTAACTGGTAACCTTAGACCTTTTTTTTTCCTTGTGCTCATGAAAAATGAATTTCCATATTTTCTGGAGCTGTTTTAAGATCATTTAGTAATAAGCTACAAACACTTTTAGCTGGTGCAAAAGCTGCTCTCACAGTGCAAACAATACTTCTTGGTTTTAGAAGAGGGGGAGCTAAAGGCCAAAGGGTAAATTCCACTTATAACTTGATGCATATTTTTGTGGGCAGAATCAATGCCAGAATGGTCAACAGCCTTTCCACCACCAGGCTAGCTTGTTGCTTATGTGATCAACTTCCCTTAGATGTGACAGAAAAGTCACGCTGAAAAACTAAATGTATTGATAAGTTGAGAAAAATTAATCTTGCCTTATTTTTGCTGGATTTATGATTTCTGCATTTTCTTCATGAAAATCTGCTTTGTGAGGTTTTGTCTTTGTTTTACTCAGAGTGTAGGAAGAGAAGGAGGATGTGAGGAAGAAAACGCCTGTGAAAGAGTTTGTTTATAACATTTGTTCTTATTGTTTAGAAGAATTTTTAAGCCATTATAGAAAAGGCCAAAAATAAGGAGAAGGAATAATTATGAAGACAATATTTTTAAGATTCCTTTTGAGAATAGGGAAGAAGAAAAATTAAGCCAGTTATAAAGAATGTCTCCCCAACTCCAGGTTTTCTGTCTAATTAGATTCTGGCAGAAATTACATTCTAAAGTATTCTTCAAAACATTTGGGAATTTTAAAAAATCTCTCTACAGGGGGCTGTATTGGCAAGCACAGGCTCAACAGTGAAGAAAATGAAGGAATCAATAAGACGTCCCAAGTCAAAAGAGGAACATTCTTGTACTATACCTCCCTAGAGACATGTCTTTTACATAGTAACTGGAAGAAGTAAAACCTCAAGAGCAAGAAAGGGCTACTAAATGTGGTAAAATATACTTTGTTTTTATTCAAAGTAATTTTTAATTATTATGCTCAATATTGATAGCATTTACCTGGGGAGGTAAAATATTTGGGGCAGAGATTAAACACAAGCTTCTACCGTCAAAGTGTGACACTTAAAGAACATTGAGTGAGAATTATTTACATTATTTTTTTCTTTTTCTCTATGATTCAGACCAATAAATGCTTCAAATGAAAAAGTAAAAGTTTTCAAAAAATTATCCAAGGAAAATGGTTTCCAGTCCACATGTCAGGAGCTTGGAAGTTGCCACCCCCTCCTAACAACAAATAAAAAGCTGAATAGATTGAAAAGTAAACAACTCTCCTTGGATCTGTAAGAGAGTGGGGGACACAGGAAAAACTGCTGTCTTTCAGACTGGAGAGACAGACAGGTGAAAACAAGGAGTCTCTACTAACTGTGGAGAGAACCAGTGCTAGGAAAACCTGAACTGTAATTGCTGAATTGCTAGAGACTCAGTGTGGACAAATCAGAGATTTAAAAACACCAAGGGGATTTAGTAACATGGGGACTCCCACAATATTGTAAGATTTACCTCCTGAAGCTCAACCATGTGCTCAGGGTAATTATCAGAGAGCAATCTCCTCTTTCTTCCAGCAGAAGGAGAAGAAAGGAACCATTTTGAAAGACACCAGAGTACTCTGTTCTTAACAAAGCCTGCCCTCAGGGGAAACTAGTTAACCAGAACCTATCCTGCTGGGGTATTATCAGAGCCTAACTAACCTGCTGGGGTATTATCAGAGCCTAACTACCCAACTCAAGCCCACTCTAGCCACCCTGTGCTGCCTAAGTTATATGTAATGCAGTAGGACAAGAAAAGAAAAGAAAATGCATACAGATAGTGAAGGAAAAAATAAAACCATCTTAGTGCATAAATGATATGATTGTCTATGTAGAAAATTTAACAGAATGGACAAAAACACTCCTGTAACGAATAAGTGAACATAGCAAGATTGCAGAGTACAAGATTATTACCCAAGGGCTTCCCTGGTGGCGCAGTGGTTGAGAGTCCGCCTGCTGATGCAGGGGACACGGGTTCGTGCCCCGGTCCGGGAGGATCTCACATGCCACGAAGCGGCTGGGCCCGTAAGCCATGGCCGCTGAGCCTGCGCGTCCAGAGCCTGTGCTCCGCAACGGGAGAGGCCACAACAGCGAGAGGACCACATACCGCAAAAAAAAAAAAAAAAAGATTAATACCCAAAAGTCAACTGCTTACCTATGTACCAGCAATGAACAATTGGAATTTGAAATTAAAAACACTATACCATTCACATTAGTTCTTCCCAAATTAAATACTTAGATATAAATCTAGCAAAATATGTACAAGATCTATATCAGGAAAACTACAAAAATCTGATGAAAGAAATCAAACAAGAACTAAATAAATGGAGAGGAATTTCACGTTCATGAATAGAAAGAAAATACCGTCATGATGTCAGTTCTTCTCAATTTGGTCTGTAGATCAATGCAATCTCAATCAAAATCCCAGCAACTTATTTTTTGGATATTGACAAACTGATTCTAAAGTTTATTATAGAAAGGCAAAAGACCCAGGATAGCAAACACAGTATTGAAGAAGAACAAAGCTGAAGGACTGACACTACCCAACTTTAAGACTTACTGTAAATCTACAGTAATCATGACATTGTCATATTGCTGAAACAAAAGCAAAACTGATCAATGAAACAGAATAGAGAGTTCAAAAATAGAACCACATAGATATAATCAGCTGACCTTTGATAAAAGAACAAAGACAATGCAACGCAGAAAAGATAGTCTTTTCAACAAACGGTGCTGGAGCAACTGGACAAACGCATTTTAAAAAAACGAATCTAGATACAGACCTTATATCCTTCACAAAAAATTAACTCAAAATGGATCACAGATTTAAAGATAAAATACATAACTATAAAACTCCTAGAAGACAACAGAAGAGAAAACCTATGACCATGGTTATGGTGATGACTTTTTAGCTATAACACCAAAGGCACAATCTATGAAAATAATAAGCTGGACTTCATAAAAATTAAGAACTCATGCTCTGCAAAAGACAATGTCAAGAAAATAAGAAGACAAGCCACAGACTGGGAGAAAATATTTGCAAAAGACATATCTGATAAAGGGCTGTTATCCAAAGTATACAAAAAACTCTTAATACTCAACAGTAAGAAAAGAAACAACCTGATTTTAAAAATGGACTAAAGACCTGAACAGATACCTCACCAAAGAAGATATACAGATGACAAATAAACATATGAAAAGATGCTCTACATTAGAAGTCATTAGGAAATTGCAAATTAAAACAATGAGATACCAATAAACACATATGAGAGTGGCCAAAATGCAGAACATTGACAACACCAAGTGCTGGTGAGAAGGTGAAGCAACCCTCATTAACTGCTAGCTGGAATGCAAAATGGTGCAGCCACTCTGGAATAGAGTTTGGTGGTTCCTCACAAGACTAAACATATTCTTACCATATGATTGCATGCCTTGATATATGTCCTCAAAGGAGGTGAAAACTTATGTTCATGCAGAAACTGGCAAACACATGTTTACAGCAACTTTATTTATAACTCGAAAAACTTGGAAGTAACCAAGATGTCTGTCAGTAGGTGAATGGATCAATCAACTGTGGTACATCTAGACAATGGAATATTATTCAGTACTAAAAAGAAATGAGCTATCAAGCCATGGAAAGACATGGAGAAAGCTTAAATGCATATTACTCAGTGAAAGAAGCCAATCTGAAAAGGCTACATACTGTATCATTCTAACTATATGACACTCTGGAAAAGGCAAAACTATGGAAAATTTAAAATTTAGTAGTTGCTAGAGGTTGAAGGGAAGAGGGTGGACATAGATATGATTTAGGTGGAAAACAGAAGATTTCTAAGGAAGTGAAAATACTCTGATACCATAATGTTGGCTACGTGTCATTATACATTTGACCAAACTCATAGAATGTACACCAAGAATGAACCTTAATGTATACTATGGACTACAGGAGATTATGATGCATCAGTGCAGGCTCATCAATTGAACCAAATGTCCCACTCTGGTGGGGATATTGATAATGGGGGACACCATGCATGTGTGGGGACAGGAGGTATATGGGAAATCGCTGTACATTTCCCCCAATCTTGATGTGAACATTACACTGCTCTTAAAAATAAATTCTTAATTAAGAAAACCAAAATGCCAAAAAAATCTAGCCAATATTTTAATAATATTTTGTGAATATGTATTTTCAAAAATATTCAACTAAAGTATGACTTGGAAGTCATTAGATGCCACAAAACATGTTGAGGACTCCTAGTGGAAAGTTTTATGAGTGAAAATATTTGAGTTCCAGTGCCATCCGTTTTACTATTTGTGAGTTCACGGACAAATAACTTCGCAGCTCCGGGGTTTGTCTTTCCCATCAGTAAAATGAGGGCTTCCTGATTTGCCAGGTCTCCTCAGATTCTATGAGTGACCCTGTTATTGCCCCATAGATGGCATTAGGCATGCCTGTGCCATCACTAATCCTTCTGACCAATTGCTACATCAACTGTTTTCAGTCCCATTCAAGTACAGTGAATCTGAGAAGTTAATGCAATACTAAAGGGTTAAAGAGCAATGATGAATTTTTACTGTATTCCATCTTTCAGACAACATTTCAAAAAACCAGAAGTCTTAAACCAAAATAATTATCAAATATATTGAGAAATTTCAGGCAACTTAATTGGTTCAGGGAGAAAGTAATATGTTGCAATTCATTATTTGTTTCTTAAATCTGTCTGCACTAGTTCCCCTCTCCACCCTAGTTTTTGTATCTTACATGATAATAGCTTGGGCTATATTAATAAAATATCACAAACTGTGTGATTTAAACAGCAGAAATTTATTCTCTCACAGTTCTGGAGGGTAGAAATCCAATATCATCTTTCGTCACGACTTGGTTTCAGGTGAGAGCTCTTTTCTGGACCTGCAAATACCTCCTCCTCACTGTGTCTTCACATGACAGACAGAAAGGGAGGGAGTAAGAGCAAGCTCTCTTATATCTCTTCTCATAAGGATACTGTTGGATCAGGGCCCAACTTTATGACCTTATTTAACCTTATTAACTCCATAAGGCTTTATCTCCAAGGGGGACTGGGGCTTAAACATATGAATTTTGGGGAGATACAAACATTCAGTCCATGGTAGATAATATTAACATCTACTCTGGCAACCAGTTTAGAAATTGACATCTCCCTTATTTTGCTGGTAAAGTTTGACTGAATTCTTCCTCAAAATGTGTTTAAAATTCTGCTTCTTCCCTCCTTCTAAACACGTCTCACTTTGCTGCATTTTTCCAAATACAATGATCTTTAAAAAATGATAATGGGGCTTCCCTGGTGGCACAGTGGTTGAGAGTCCGCCTGCCGATGCAGGGGACACGGGTTCGTGCCCCAGTCCGGGAGGATCCCACATGCCGCAGAGCGGCTGGGCCCGTGAGCCATGGCTGCTGAGCCTGCGCGTCCGGAGCCTGTGCTCCGCAACGGCAGAGGCCACAACAGTGAGAGGCCCGTGTACTGCAAAAAAATAAATAAATAAAAATAAATGATAATGGATTTCTAATGACCCAAGTAGTAATACCCAATGCTTGTATGCACACACACGTGCATGTGTGTGTGTGTGTATTGGTGGTGGGTGAGAAGGCATTGAGGGTGGGTGGAGATGGGTCAAATCAAAACACAAGAAGTTTTTTCAAAGTATGTATATTTTTTCCTGGAAGCTCTCTTCTCCACATCTAAGCTTTAATTTTTTAAAATGTTCCCTGGATAGTGCTCATAGTCAGCTTGCTCTCTCCTCTTTAGCCCAATGGCAATGCCTCACCATATTCTAAATCACTGAGGTACAGAATAAGTTCTCCATTCTTTATTCTGAGATTTATTTCAAAGAGTGACCAGAATTTAGTCTCTTGGGCTACATATGCCTTATAGCATACGTGAACATACAATACACTCCAGATTTCAACGACCCTAGGCTAGTCATAAGTACTAAATATCATCCTACAACAGTGGTTCTCCAACATTTTGGTATCAGAACTGCTTTATATTTTTAATTGTTATTAAAGAACTCAAAGAACTTTTGTTTATTTAGGTTCTACCTGTTGATAGTGACCATATTAGAGATTCAAACTGTAAACTTCTTAAAACACAAGACTACACAGCATACATTCTATTAGCCTTCAGAGCAATGATATAATCACATGTCATGTGGCCTCTGGAAAACTCTATGGCAATCAAGAGAGAATGAGAGTAAGAAAGCCAAAAACATCCTAGCATATTATAAAAAAATTTGACTTTGCAGACTTCTTAGAAGGTGCTTCAGGGAGCCTATGGATATTCCAGCTATACTTTGTGAATCATTACTGTAGGCTATTCATAATTACTAACTATGTCTTGAAATCATTTTATCCTGAAATCACCTCATCCTCAATTTTACTTTTCCTACAGGGTCTTGCTCAAATGCCAATTTCCCTACAAAGCATTTTTTGACCTAGTTATTTCTTAACAGTGGAGGTGGTAACAAAAATATTGGTAGAATCTATATTAGAGTAAATAGACTAAATAAAAATACATATATAAAATAAGTAGCAATATATTTATATTAAATTTTATTTTTAGAAAAATAAAATGTAAGGGTAGAGTAGCCAGACCTTCTAATGGGTATAAAGGAAACAGAGGAATCAACAATGACTGAAAGCTTTGTCCTGGGCAACTAGAAGCATGGAGTTTCCATTGATGGAGAAGGGGTAGGCTATGAGGGACGGAGATTTAGAGCAAGAGGGATATAAAGAGCTTGTTAGTGGCAGGTCAAGTGTGAGAGGCCTAATCAAGACGTTGAGTACTAATTTGGATATATGAGTCTAGAGTCTAAGGGAGACATTTGTCTAGTAGATATAAATTTGGGAATCGTCAGCATATGAGACTGGATGAAATTACCAAGAGAGTGAGTATAAAGAGAAAAAGGAAGAGCTCTAAAATGAAGCCGCAGGACCTTAAAGAAATTCATGTCAAGGAGATAAGATAGATTAAGCAAAGGAGACAGAGAAGGAGTGGTCTCAGAGGGAGGAGAAAACCACAAAAGTGGTTATGTACTAAAGACCAAATCAACAAATGTGTTTCAAGGAGAGAAGAGGGATCAAAATTATGCAAATGCTGCTATTAGGTCCAAGGACATACTGTATGATCTTACAAGCCGAGAGGCATCATTCACATACACTACCCTTGATATTGCCTGAACAACTACAACCAGATACTGGGATCTTAACTGGATGCTATTACAATGAGAGTTCAGAATTGACAATTGGATTTAGTGATATGGAGGTTACTGGTGACCCTGATAAAAGCAGTTTCACTGTAGCTGGGGGTAGAATCTTGACTGAAGTATGTTCAAGAGAACAGGAGATGCTAAATTGGAGAGAGTAGGTACAATCCTTTCAAGAAATTTTGGTGTAAATGAGAGCAAAAATAGGATGGCACGAGAAGGGGATATGAGTTCAAGAGAAGATTTTTTGATGGTAAAATTTTGTTTTGTTTTTCTTCATTTTCTGTTGATTTGAATTTTCTAGCAGAAAGGGAAAAAATGTTAATGTTGTAGAGAAAGAGAGGGTGGAGAATAGCAGGAGAAATGTCCTTGAGTAGGAAAGAGGGAATGGTTGGAATACACTGTTGGAAGGCAGGGCTTTGGCTAGGAGCATGGACAGTTATCTTTAATAACAGGATAACAGGTAAAGTATATGGGCACAGAAGAAGGTAAACAACTAGATAGAATAGTAAAATCTTGAGAATATTCTCCTCTAATTGTTTCCCTTTTCTTAAAAACAAAATTGGAGCACTGCAGAGATTGAGGATTAGAAGGAGGCACTGGAGATTTGAGGTGTGTAGAGAAGATGATAACAGTCATCTAGAGGGGAGGGGGAGTGAATGGATTATGGAAATGTGGGATTCTTGGGCAACACTAAAGATCCACTGAATTTTAAAGTTCATAAAAATGAAAATGAAAATAGTGTGATGACAAGACCGTCATAGGATTCTTATTTTGAGATTCACCTCCAAGGACCCTATAGCTAGAAAATACATTTAAATATAATTAGTTTTCTTTGTAAACCTATGTATTATGATCATATGTATCTGTGTGCATGATTTTATGCATTTTAAAACATTCTTCTAAGAAAGGTACAAAGAACTCACTAGACTGACAATGCAGTTCATGCCACAAAAAAGGTAAGACTCTGAACTCAAGACAGTAGCCATAAAAGTAAGGTCTGGAGGTCAGTTGGATGGCAAAAACATGAAGGAAGAATCTCCAGCTTATCTCTGCTGATAGAGGCATGGGCTTCTGCAGAGGGACTGTCTTACTCTGACCACAATATTTATGGAATAAATGAATATACTCATCCCCAAATGTGGGCTATTCACTTTCAAAGGTAATCCTTATACCTTCAATTTCTTCTATAAATATTAGTCTAGGTAGACTTTTAAAAAATCTCTTTTTGAGTCTTTTTTTTATTTCATTTTATCTATCCATTTATATTTTATATCATCCATGTCATATAGATTATAAAATATATTGCTATAAAGTTGGGTGTAGTATTCTCATAAAACTTTTAAACTCTACCCCATATCTGTAATTTTACCCTTTTCTATTCCTAATGTGTATTTTTGTATTTTTACATTTTTTCTACTTAATCAGACTTACTATGCGTTTGGTTGCTTGAGTTGATCTTTTCAGAAGACAATCTAGAATGTAATGATGCAGCCTGGTTTATTTTTCCTACTTTATCAATCCTGGGTTAGAATCAATGCCAATTTCTCCAACTTGCTATCAGGGTGACTCTAGGCAACTTATTTAAGCTTCTGGAGCTTCAACTTCTTATTTATAAAATAGAAATAATAATTGCCAACCTCACAGAATTGGTTTGCCCTATCAATTAATTTATATGTAAATGGCTTAGAAGTGTGGTTGGCCCATAGTAAACCCTCAAGAAATATTATGTTTATGACATTATTTTCTGGTTTTTCTTCTATAAAACACTTAAGATACTTTCCACTTTTCTTATTTTCTAATAAATAAATCGTGGTGATAAATTGTATTTTCTGAGTTTTGCTTTGGCTTTAACTTACAAGTATTGAGTGTACAAGCATTCACTTTGTCTTAATTTCAAAACTGTTTGCCACCTCAATAGCATTTTCATCTTTATACCCAAGAGTATGTGGAATGTTTTAAAATGTTCCATTAAGTAGGCTATGAGACTCTTTTTTGTGGTTTATGTTAATTTTACCATCTAATGATCAAATATATAGTTTCTCTTATTTTTGTGTATTAAAGTTTTCTAGTGATTGTCTTTTAAATTGCCCAAGTTTTTTTAATTGAAGTATAAGTTGATTTACAATATTATATTAGTTCCAGATGTACAGCATAGTGATTCAGTATTTTTATGGATTATACTCCACTAAAAGTTGTTACAAGATAATGGCTAAAATTCTCTGTGCTATATAATATATTCTTGTTGCTTATCTATTTGTCCATGGTTTTTATTCAACAAACTCTGTGAATGGGTCTTTGAAAGTTGAATATAATGTACTTAACCTGTTCATTTGGTGCAAAAAAATATTATTTAAATCCACTATATTGTTATTTACTTTATCCTTTTTTCAACATCTTTACTGGAGTATAATTGCTTTACACTGGTGTGTTAGTTTCTTTTTTTTTTTTTTTTTACACATCTTTATTGGAGTATAATTGCTTTACAATGGTGTGTTAGTTTCTGCTTTATAACAAAGTGAATCAGCTATACATATACATATATCCCCATGTCTCCTCCCTCTTGTCTCCCTCCCACCCTCCCTATCCCACCCCTCTAGGTGGCCACAAAGCACCAAGCTGCTCTCCCTGTGCTATGTGGCTGCTTCCCACCTGCTATCTATTTTACATTTGGTAGTGTATATATGTCCATGCCACTCTCTCACTTCGTCCCAGCTTACCCTTCCCCCCAACCCCGTGTCCTCAAGTCCATTCTCTAGATCTGAGTCTTTATTCCTGTCCTTCCCCTACGTTCTTCATAACCTTTTTTTTTTTTTTTAGATTCCATATATATGTGTTAGCATACGGTATTTGTTTTTCTCTTTCTGACTTACTTCACTCTGTATGATGGACTCTAGGTCCATCCACCTCACTGCAAATAACTCAGTGTCATGGTTTTCTCAGTGTATACACCCAGTGGTGGGATTGCTGGGTCATATGGTAGTTCTATTTTTTGTTTTTTAAGGAACCTGCATACTGTTCTCCATAGTGGCTTTATCAATTTACATTCCCACCAACAGTGCAAGAGGGTTCCCTTTTCTCCACACCCTCTCCAGAATTTATTGCTGGCAGACTTTTTGATGATGGCCATTCTGACTGGTGTGAGGTGATACTTCATTGTAGTTTTCATTTGCATTTCTCTAATGATTAGTGATATTGAGCATCCTTCCATGTGCTTCTTGGACATCTATATGTCTTCTTTGGAGAAATGTCTATTTAGGTCTTCTGCCCATTTTTGGATTGGGTTGTTTGTTTTTCTGATATTGAGCTGCATGAGCTGCTTGTAAATTTTGGAGATTAATCCTTTGTCAGTTGCTTCATTTGCAAATATTTTCTCCCATTCTGACGGTTGTCTTTTCGTCTTGTTTATGGTTTCCTTTGAAGTGCAAAAGCTATTAAGTTTCATTAGGTCCCATTTGTTTATTTTTGTTTTCATTTCCATTTCTCTAGGAGGTGGGTCAAAAAGGATCTTGCTGTGATTTATGTCATAGAGTGTTCTGCCTATGTTTTCCTCTAAGAGTTTTACAGTGTCTGGCCTTACATTTAGGTCTTTAATCCATTTTGAGCTTATTTTTGTGTATGGTGTTAGGCAGTGTTCTAATTTCATTCTTTTCCATGTAGCTGTCCAGTTCTCCCAGCACCACTTACAGGAGAGGCTGTCTTTTCTCCATTGTGTACTTTTGCCTCCTTTATCACAGATAAGGTGACCATCTGTGCATGGGTTTATCTCTGGGCTTTCTATCCTGTTCCATTGATCTATATTTCTGTTTTTGTGCCAGTACCATACTGTCTTGATTACTGTAGGTTTGTAGTACAGGCTGAAGTCAGGGAGCCTGATTCCTCCAGCTCTGTTTTTCTTTCTCAAGATTGCTTTGGCTATTTGGGGTCTTTTGTGTTTCCATACAAATTGTGAGATTTTTTGTTCCAGTTCTGTGAAAAATGCCATTGGTAGTTTGATAGGGATTGCATTGAATCTGTAGATTGCTTTGGGTAGTAGAGTCATTTTCACAATGTTGATTCTTCCAATCCAAGAACATGGTATGTCTCTCCATCTATTTGTATCATCTTTAATTTCTTTCGTCAGTGTCTTATAATTTTCTGAATACAGGTCTTTTGTCTCCTTAGGTAGGTTTATTCCTAGATATTTTATTCTCTATCAGCCACGCTGATAGCCGCGGCTCATGCCCATCTCTGGAGCTCGGTTAGGCGGTGCTCTGAATCCCCTCTCCTCGTGCACCCCGAAACAATGATCTCTTGCCTCTTTGGCAGCTCCAGACTTTTCCCCGGACTCCCTCTGGCTAGCTGTGGCGCACTAGCCCCCTTCAGGCTGTGTTCACGCAGCCAACCCCAGTCCTCTCCCTGGTATCTGACCTCTGAAGCCCGAGCCTCAGCTCCCAGCCCCCACCCACCCCGGCAGGTGAGCAGACAAGCCTCTCAGGCTGGTGAGTGTTGGTCAGCACCGATCCTCTATGCAGGAATCTCTCTGCTTTGCCCTCTGTACCCCTGTTGCTGCGCTCTTCTCCATGGCTCCAAAGCTTCTCCCCCACCCACCCCTTGTCTCCACCAGTGAAGGGGCTTCCTAGTATGTGGAAACTTTTCCTCCTTCACAGCTCCCTCTCAGAGGTGCAGATCCCAACCGTATTCTTTTGTCTCTGCAGTTTCTTTTTTCTTTTGCCCTACCCAGGTACATGGGGAGTTTCTTGCCTTTTGGGAAGTCTGAGGTCTTCTGCCAGCGTTCAGTAGGTGTTCTGTAGGAGTTGTTCCGCATGTAGATGTATTTCTGATGTATTTGTGGGGAGGAAGGTGATCTCCACGTCTTACTCCTCGGCCATCTTGAAGGTCTCCCCCTTATTTACTTTTTACCATTGACCTTTTTTGTCTCTTTTTGAGAAAGACAGAAATAATCTATTGATAGGCTGAGACCAGCAAGATAGAAATAATCTACTGATAGGCTGAGACTGGCACACAAGAGTGCCTCTGTCTCATTTAATGCTTTTTGGTTTGACTTTTTTTTTTTTTTTTTGCGGTACGCGGGTCTCTCACTGTTGTGGTCTCTCCCGTTGTGGAGCACAGGCTCTGGATGCGCAGGCTCAGCGGCCATGACTCACGGGCCCAGCCACTCCGCGGCACGTGGGATCTTCCCGGACCAGGGCACGAACCCGTGTCCCCTGCATTGGCAGGCGGACTCTCAACCACTGCGCCACCAGGGAAGCCCTGGTTTGAGTTTTCAATCAAAAATTATATTGCATAAGTAATGGTCTATAAATACATTTTCATTCTTTTATTTTTCTGTGTAATTTTATTTTCTGTGGGATTCTTACAGTACATAGCATGTTTAAAAAGAAAAAAAAAGACAAATAAGAGTCTGTATTTTTAAAAGGATTGCTTAACCCATTAATATTTATCATGACTTACTGGTCTGTCTGAGATTATTCCTGCTGTATTTTTTTAGGTTCTCTACTTAACCTGCTTTATTATTGTTCTTGTATTTTCTTCCCTTTCCTGCCATTGGTTGTCTTGTTCAAGTTTTCTTTCTCCATTTTTCCTCTACTTATCTAGGGTTTTGGAAGTTATACATCCATTTCTATTCTCCTATTAAAATTTTAAACAGTATATTTAAACTTTAAAAAATGATTTCCAAGAATTAATCCATATCATAGTGTACTCTTCCATGAGATAACTAAATAAATAATTGCAGTTTTACATATTCTTTCTCCCCAGCTTTCATATGTTTGGACTCATAAGGGTAAGACTTGTTGTTTTGAATTTCAGACCCAATTCTTTTGACTTTTGTCATCTTTGAACATTTACTTGGATTGGGCATTTGGTATTTGTAGTTCAACTCTCCAGGAGATAGAATTTATAATCAAATATGAGCCTACTCTATACTGTCAGCAGTTTATTATCATGACATAAAATAAAGCTATAGTAATACTTGGTGTGCATTTGCTGCAGAAATATACATGTAGATCAATGAAAGAGAGTAGAGTCCCAAAAGAGGCAAATGCTTATGATAGCATTTAAGAATTTGAATCATTTAGGGAAAATAGACTATTCTGTGAATGACCACATAGTAACTGGCTACCTATTTGGAAAATATAAATATCAAACCCATACACACATACAACATAAACAAAAGTGTATTTCAGATAAGTAGAGGGACAGATGTAAAATTTTTAAAATATGACATATTGGAAAAAGAATTGAAAATATTTTAATAGTCTCAAAATAGAAAAGGCTTTTCTAAATTACAAACTCCAAAACCCATAAAAGAAACATTTGATATATTTGGCCAAATTTTTATATTTCTGTATTTAAAAAGACATTATGGCCAAAGATAAAAAGCAAGGTACAAAGTAAGAAAACAACTTTCAACACATAGAAGATTCAAAATATTTATGATCAGACTACTTCAAAAAGAAAACTACAATGCAACGGAAAAAATGAGAAAAGAATAAGAAAAAGTAACTCTGGGAAGAAATATAATTAGCCAATAAATACAATGTATTTCAACCTCACTAAGAATCAGGCTAAGACAATTTTAAAATAAGATTTTATGTTTTAGCAAAACATGAGAAAAAATTTTAATATTAATAACCAGTTTTGGTAAAGGTGAGAAAATGGGCAAGTTCCTATATTTTTAGTCAAGCCATTTTGGAGATAATTTTTTTTAATTTCTACTTCTAGGAAAATTCCACCTCCGCCCTACTTTAGAGAAGAACAAGCATGCAGGAATTAAGAATACTATGTAAGGATATTCATTACAGCATTGGCTGCTTATTTTTTAAGAAACTGACAAGCCATGCCAATGTCCCTCACTTTAGAATGATTAAATTATGACTCATTAATACAATACCTTGAAGCTATTTTTAAAGTATAACCTAGAACTAAATACACTGTTTTATAAATATTTCTAAAATATATTAAGAGTACATCAGGACCTCCCTGGTGGTCCAGTGGTTAAGACTCCACACTTCCACCGCAGGGGGCGTGAGTTTGATCCCTGGTCAGAGAAACTAAGATCCCACATGCCGCACAGCACGGCCAAAAAAATAAATAAATAAAATAAAATACATTAAGAGCACAAAGCAACTTGAATATGCATACTACAGGTTTATAATACCTTTTGTATAAAGGACAGTGCACAACAGAAAGAGAGAGAAATAGAGAGAGAGACAGAGATGGGAAGAAAGAAAAGAAGACAAGAAGGGAAAGAGGTGGGGAAGTAAGAAATGTACCCATGCAGGAAACACCTGTTGAACATTTACTATACACCAGTCTTTGTTCCATGATAAAGATAGACAGTGTCCCTGCTCTCAAGTAAATGTAAACAAGTACATGAACAAATAACTGTGTAAGGAAGTTATTCAAATAGTAATAATTCACACATTAAAAAGTGTTATAGAGAAAATAATACAGACAACACATAGAAAATGTAACAGGTCTGTGGCAAATAAAAGATGAAGTGGTCAGGGACGGCTGCATTGATAAAGGCCCATTTGAGCAAAAATCTGGATGGTGAGGAGAAAACCAGAGAAGGGAAAAGGAATTTCAGCACAGAGAATGCAAAGGCCTTGAAGGAAAAGGAAGACAACCAGTATGACTGGCACATGTTCAGTACAAGCAGATATGTGAGAACTGAGTTCAGAGATATAGACCAGGACCAGTTCACATAGGGTTACATGGGCCATAGCATAAAGTTTGGATTTATTAAAAGTACAACGAAATGATTATTGGAGGGCTTATATCAGGTAACATAACTTGATTTGTGTTTAAAAATGTCACTTTCACTCCCACGTAAAGAATGAATTGTAGGGGACAAGAGTAAATCAGAGAGACCAGTTAAGAAATGTTACAGTAATCCAAATGACAGATTACAGTGGTGTGCATTAGCTGCAGAGATAAAGTTCAGTGAGTTTAGCATATACTTAGGAGACAAAACAACAGAAACCTACTCTTATGTGGAATGTGAGAAAGAAATCAAACAAGATTCCAAGATTTGGGACTTGAGCAATCAGGACAGATGGTAAAACAACTTATTAAGATTGAATGACAAGAGGAGGGGCAGGTGTTAAACCTATAGGAGTCGAGAATTTAGTTTTTATCATATTAATATTAATAACATAACTAACACTCATGTAACACTTAATGTGTTTTAAGCTCATGTATATTAACTCATTTAATCTTCATAACATCCTATTACATAGATAGCTGTTGCATAGCCAAGTGAAACCTTAAAGAAGCAAGCTGAGGAGAGAGATCAGGGAGTTAGTTATTTTCATATCAACAATATATTTTATATAGATAGTTTTTAAAGCTATGGAACTAAGTAAGACTCCTTAGTGTTCTGGTTATCTATTGACACAAAACAGCAACCAATATATACAGTCAGGAACTCTGTGGTTTGATCATTCAGACAAGGCACAATGGAAATGGCTTGTTCTCCTCCAGAATGTCTGGGAATGACTGTGACGAGGAAAACATCAAAAGAGCCCTTCACTTACCTATTTGGCACCTGGTCTGGTCAACTAGAAGAATTTACTTAGGATCTGGACTGAAATGCATATGTATGACCTCTGCATATGGCTTGTACTTCTTATGGCAAGGTGACACAGCAAAGAGAGTAACACCTGAGAGAGAGCCTTCAAAGAAAATGAGACAGAAGCTGCCTATTTTCACACAGTGTGACCTCCATCACACTCTGTTGGTCAAAGCAGTCATGAACCCACCCAAATTCAAGAGGCTGGTACTTGGACCCTACCTATCAATGAGGAAAGGGAATGTTAAAGAATTTGTGGACTTTAAAAAAAAATTCCACACCTAGAATGTATAGAAAAGGGAGACAGGACTGAGCATTGGAGAACTCCAATATTTAGAATATTCAAAGAAGCAGCCATCAAAGATAACTACATGCATATATATGTACCCAAACACATAGAAAAAATATTCAAAACACAGAGTAGTAAAGTCTGAGGATAGATACAATTGAGGAAAAAGGTAAAGGGGAATATTTCACTTATGGTTTTGATAACTTCTGTAGAGCTTGAAGCATTTTGAAAGAAAATGTACTAATATTTTACTTGAACATTTTTTTTCAAATAAGTGCTCAATAAATTATAAGATCATCATAACATGTTTGTTAACTTAAATGTATTTGTTCCTTATTCTGTCACTTGAAGTATGCAATTTTTAAAAACACGGATGTCAACAGTTACAGATAAAATTCAGAATATTTTTCAAGAAAGTTGAATGTTTAGGTTTTTTAATGTAAAAAAAATAAATTTCAAATATTCTCCACAATTCTGATCCCCAGCATTGGGTGTTCAGACTCAGTGGAGAAGAAAAAGGAGAACAGACAGAGATTACATTACAGTTTTCCCTTTCCATTATCAGCTAAGGTCCGATAATTATATGTACACTCCATTCCTAAAATGAAGAATAGGAAAAATTAAACAATATTTTAATGGAGTATGAAAAGGGTTATAATTGTAATCTTAGCTGAATAAAAATCTTGATATTTTATGGCTTTCCAGCTTTATTTGACTCTTAAAAGAGAATTCTTATTCCCAGATAGATAGAGAGAGAGAGAGAGAGAGAGAGAGATTTATAGCACTTTGTTCATTCATCCCAAAGCAAATTGGAATAGGAAACATATGTTTGCTCATAAAACCTATAGCAGCCACTAAAATGTAATCAATGTTTCTCTAAAAAGACTGAATATTCATTCACAGTTCACCAAGCCTCTCCCAGGGTAACACAGTCAAATTGATCTATTCCTAAGACCTTTACCACAGGTAGTTTTATCTGAGAAAAAAAGGAGGAAAAACGTTTCTTCACTCCAATTGTCCATTCTTGGGCAATGCTTAGCACCAGACTGCTCTGTCTTCTTCCTCAACCATTGACAAATGCTTTGAAAAAGTATTATTGTAATCTGTGAAATCAGAAGACAACAGACCAATGATGCCCTTCCATACAACACCTCTTGAAATTTCTAATCAAAATTTCATATCTGGAGCAGCCTGGATCTGACAGAGAGCCCCAACATGAAATGCCAATGTTTATTCATTCACACCCTCCTAACTTTCAAGGAAGACACTGGCTTTGTCCTCATGCAGTGAAGAGTGTGCTCTTACATTTTCAGACAGTCTTTAACAAAGTTCCACATCAGAAATTAAGGTCTTGGTAGAGAGACTGAGGTCTACAAAAAGAGGAAAACAGAACAGACATAAATGTACATAAAATGGATTGAATGTTGGCTAAAGGGAAGATGAGGGTATGGTCATAAATAAAATCTTTTCATGGTGGCAAAATGTAACTGGAGAGATATTATTGGATCAGTGTGATAATTCCACTTATTTATTAACTATTAAGGTAAATTTGGCAATCGAATAGAAAGTAAAATATCTGGTTCTCTAAATATAATTATACTGAAAGAATGGAGAATAAAATTGAAATTCTATTCCCTAAAGAAGAAAACAACATTGAATTGTTTGATAGATGTCTTATAAATAAATACAAATTAACAGGCCTTCATGTTGAAGTGTTAATCTGTATGGGTTTTTAAAAATATATTGTACCTCCTCACTATTATAAAGAGGAGCAAGTAGGTAAACTGAAAAGGGAAGGGAAAGTAAAAGTGAAGAGTCCATGAAGTGAAAATGGAAAGAAGAATCTTTTTCCACGAAAACCAGGAAATTATGGATTCAGCACTTAGCTGTCATTGCTTGTGGCCCCCTTGCTCCTCTGACATATCACCCATAGTTGGGTTGTCAGATAAAATACAGGTTACCAGTTACACTTGAATTTCAGGTAAATGAATAATAAAATTTAGTATAAGTATGTTCCATGCGATATTTATAGAATATAGCTATACTAACATTTATTTGTTATTTACCTGAAATTCAACTTTAATTGGGTTTTCTCGTTGTTGTTGTTTTTTGGATCCTGCAACACTAACCTATAGACAAGCTGCCATCCAACAGTTCTAGACATTGGTAAACTCTCTAGGGGAAGAATGGTACACTTGGGTACGTTATCGGGGGAAAAAATTAAAAACCTTGACTATGGTGAAAGTGGAATCAAATAGAACCAATTATGATTATTAAATTAGATTTTTGTGTGAATGTCCTTTGAATTTTATCCTCTTTAAAGAATCTTGCTCCCTGCTTTACTTTTCTTGCCCTGTTCATTGCGAATATGATAATTTATATTAAATAAAGTTTTGCTGTAGCTAACATCATAGTGCATTTCTTAGTCTTGCAGATATTTTTGTGTTTTGCTTTCTTTTTATAGAAAAAATTATTTTAGATCACTTTAAACATATCAGAGCAACTTTAGTCAACTTAAACCTAAACTAAGTTCCTCAAAGTTTCTATGAATGCAAGGTAATTAAAAAAAATAAAGGCATATGATATTGTCAGGAGAGACAGGAAATTTAGCATCTGTCTCTCCTGTGAGGTAGCATTGTATCTTTGAATAAGTCTGAGACTTTTTTGGGCCTCAGTTTACTCACATATCAGAAAACAATGTTGACATGACTAAGTAGATTATATTAAAAGTATTTTCTAAGTCTTAAGATTTTAAAATTACAAAAATGAGAAATGCAATACCTACATGGTAGATTGAAACTTTTATAAACTTGATATTTTTTTCTTTGTTGCAATCCTCCATTCTTTCATTTATACTTACAAGGTCTATGCAACCTGAAATGTATGGCATAGTCCAACTCTAAAATTCAGGCCCAGGGCTTGCATTTCCAACAGTATGACTGACTAGCTATTATGAAAACTCCCCTGCTATGAAAAACTTATTTAAACATATATAAAATATAATATAAGGCCTTCCTTTTGTGTGCATAGCTGAGCTCCTGAAACAATGAGTTATCTCCAAAGGCAGAAATTGGAGGAAAATTGAAAACCTGAAATGGAAGTGAATACAAGACTTAGCTGTCCTGGTTGTGGGTGTGAATTGAGGGGCAGTGTGTGGTTGTTGTGAACATTGGTAACCAAGAAGTTGGGATTAAATGGACATTAAGGGACAAATTATAAAATCCTGGATACATGTGAGCTGAAGAGTTGGAATTGAGACTCCACAGAAAGCCAAAATTCTTGAAAGGATACATCCTCAATGTATAAATACTTTCTGTCAAAGAGAGATGAAATAAATACTTTCTGTCAAAGAGAGATGAAAAGAAAGTCTATCTATCATGACACTGACACTTCACGCAAAATCAATTCTCATTCGAGAATTATCGATATATCTATCTACCTACATATATACACACATACTATGTATTCATGTACATACAATGTGTGTGTGTGCGTCTGTGTGTGCGTGTGTGTGTGCGTGTATCCCAGAAAGCAAAATTAGTACTTAAGACTTAATCAAAGGACTGCCCACACCCACAGGGTGGGTCTTGGGAAGGGTGTGTGTGGTCTATGTTTGAAAGGAAGAATTTGATTGATATGATAAAAAAGTAAACTCTGGCAAGAGGAGCCTATGTGTCAACCAAATAACATTCCTTTTCCTTCTGTTCACATGGTTCAACAGCATTTTCCAGCCTCATTTGCAGTCAAGTATGGCTCTGTCACAACTTTGGCCAGTGGAATCTGGTAGACATGAGTATGTAGCTACAGCATCCATACAAAGCCTTTAAAATAGTAGGTGCTCAATAAAAAAGAATGAACACCCTCCTCTCTTCTCTTTTCAGTTTCTCAATAAATACTAATTGAGTATGCTACTCTTATTCTTTGGCCTCCTGGAACTCCTCCACTTAAGGACTAACCCAAGACATCTCTCTCCAATAATATCTTATGAGCCACAATATTTCACACACCCTCACTACTATCAGAACTTCCTTTCCCCCATGTCTTCCAAGTTTTCGAAATTGACAACTGAACTGTTAACCCATTATGAGGGCATTCTTGACAGTTTCTTTTTGGCTGCAATGCCCTAATCTAAGAGATAGGCTTTGGTGAGCATCTTTCCAGTTGTGCATTAGGTTAGTGAGGATTTGCCCTTTCTGATACAATTTTTCCATAGGGCTTATCCTGTTGCCAGAAGTTGACAATAAACCATTCAGGGAATGTTTTATTAAAATCTATCACTTTAAGTATGGTCTCTAGGAACTGCATTAGCAGGCCCTTAATATCTTGATAAAAACACAATTGCAATGGGAATTGTCTAAAATACCTCTTTGTAAAGCAAAAGCTTGAGTGGTATATTGCTAGGCCAAATTTAAATTTTCTTTATCTGAGATATCTTCCAAACAGCATTAGTGTTTATCTTCCTTTTGTGTGATCAAAAATTATCTGGGAGCAATCTAAAAAGAATTCTAAAATGGTAAATATATGTGTTCTTTGAAGATAAACACTTTTTTAGACATGACCAGTTGTTTAAACACACTATTTATCATTATAATGAAAACCCTAGTCTTTTCCTAACACACAAAGCATAATTGTTTTGGCTTATGAATTTGGCTGTTACAGAGCCCTCCCCCTATCATTTTATATGGTCTTTGAACATAATCCCCCTACACTTTCATGTATATAGACTAATTAAAATAATAATATTACATTTCATTTTCCTATTTTTGTCAAAAGTGATTATCTTTAAAGAACTCTTAAATTGTTCTGCTTTTGTATCAGTGATTAATGTATTGTGCCTGGTTCTTCTTGCCTGTTAATTGTTTTATACAAGTGGATGCTAATATAAGCAATAAGGTTTTATTAATGTCCCAATCAAATATATTGAAGCATATATGTGTTAAATACACGAGTGCTAAATAGGTGATCTTTCTTAAAAGAACATTAGGTTTTGAACATTGATCCATATTTATTAATTAATGTCTCTTTCAAAGCTTTTCTGCAGGATGATTAAAAATTGTTTATATTTTATCATATAAAATGGTATATCTATTAAGATATAGATTTATTCAAAAAGTATAAGTGAAACTCCACCCCTTGAAAATATAAGCTTGAATATAGAGAAATTTATAATTCAATCCATATTTATTTAAATATATCCACTTTTAATAAGTACTTTACAATAAAGTCTTTCTCTGCCAAACTATAAAAATAAATTACCTAGAATTAAATAACACAAAATTTTTTTTTGAAACCTACAAAAGAGAGAAAAAATGCTTGTTAATTGTGATACTTCGGTGCTATCAAGGTGTAGTTTCCGTTACCAAGAAATATCTCAAAATTAGATTTGGTTCAAGCATTTGAAACTCAGAGATACCACAACAACTTTTTTAAATTTTTGAAAAAAAAAGGATTAGCAGAGACAGAGTAAAATGTTGACATCAACGTAAATGTGATCATAGCAAATAATGTTCAACTCTTTCTTTCCTCAATTCTCTAATATCTGTTACACTGTAATCTTACCATAACGTTTTGCCTGCTTAATCCTCAAATTGAGCTGCCATCCATGAGTAAATTAGAACTGACCTTAGATAATCTCTGAAAATGCAGTTATTTGGTTCATTTTTACTTGTTTTTATTTAAATATGATATTTTTCACTTGAAAAAATAGGATATGAGGATAGATGGCAGCCTGGGCAAACAATTTTCAATAATCATACGGTACAAAAGGTTCATAGCCATAATAAACAAAGAGTAAAAATCAACAGGAAAAAGACAAATCATCTGTGGTAGTTTTAAAACACTGGGTTTAAATACTTTATTTAAAAGTCTTTCCCATTACTGCCAGTGAGAGATCAGGTATATGTACCTTCCCCTAGAATTTGGGCAGTTTTTTGACTGCTTAATCGATAGAGTATGGCAGAGTAATTCTGTGCAAATTCCAAGGCTGCATCATAAAAGACAATGCAGCTTCACCAGAACGCTCACTCTTAGGGCTCTGACCCTCTGTGTAACCATCCACCTGTTCTGAGGACACTCTGCTATGAGGAAGCCAGGTTACGGGGAGAGAACATAAGTAGGTGTTCTGGTCAGCAGTTCTAGTCTTTGAGCATCCCAACCCAGGTGACAGACATGAGTAAATGAGTTTGTGCATGTATTAGTATTAATTGTGTGTATTAACACAAGTGTGTTTTAGCTTTTATAACAAATTACCACAAACTTAGTAGCCCTTCCCAAGGGAGCTACTTAATCAGGATCACCAGGAGGTAGACAAGATAAAACTATAATTTTAAAAACATATGCAATTGATTTTAATGGGATTAAAAGCCACTGACCTAATGAAACAAAGTAATTCCTCCTTGACAACATTGCTTTTTCCACATATATACCTAAAATGAACTATTTACTCATATTCATCACAATCTTATACTCATCTAATCAATTACAAGGTTCAATTGTAATCATATCCTGGGATATAATTTCATCTTTACTCTTCCTGAAAACTCCACCCCTTTGCATTCTCATTGCCTTCATTCCAGGGCCCCACTCAATATTTTTAGACTATTGTAATAGCCATCTAATCACCTCTAGTTCTCATTTCCTTCCATCCAGACTTCACCAATCACTCAGAGGGATCTTTTTAAAAAACTGAATATCTCTTGTTACTTTTCTGATTAAATCATTTCAGTAGCTTTCCATAAAGTAAATGCCCGTAAACACCAATTCCTTCAGAACCTCTATAGGACACACCCACCCGACTCATCCTAACCCCACGTTCTCACCCTTCATTTACCTAAATCATCATTCAGGTCTTAACTTAAATGTTACATCCTTTCCTTAACACTCCCCCACACATGCACACATGCCCCTAAATTAGGCCTTCTTGTTATCTTTCATCAGAATCATTGCTCATCCTTTTCATAGCCATCATCACATCTCCAATTACGTGCTTTCTCACATATACTATAAAATCCTAAAGAGCTTGGACCATACCTGTCTTCAGTGTACATGAGAATTCAGTATTTCATGAATAAATAAGTGAATAAATTAAAAAATTGATGAGAGGTATTTATTTCCAGTTACCAGATGTTTTGTTTTGTTTAAAAACAACTTAAAAATTACAGAATGCCAAGCTAAATATTTTGATTTTACTTTTTAACAAAAAGTATCTCGTGTTCTCTCTGCAGATGCTTAGAAGCTTCAGATGAAAATGTTAATTATTATAAAACATATTTTTATACTGGAATAAAACCACAGTCATACACTCATGGATAGTGTGTTAGTCATGGAGTGGGCAGGAAACAGATGGCACATCCCAGAGGAAAGTTCAATAAAGGGATCTTTACCAAGGTGTGAGTGGGTGTAGGGCAGCAGTCCCCAAACTTTTTGGAACCAGGGACCGGTTTTGTGAAAGACAATTTTTCCATGGACAGAGGGGGTGTTGGGGATCATTCAGGCAGTAATGCAAGCGATGGGGAGCATCAGATGAAGCTTCGCTCACCTGCCATTCACCTTCTGCTGTGCGGCCCAGTATCAGTCCCTGGCCAGAGAGTTGGGGACCTCTGGTGTAGGGCAACCTCGATGCAGTTATGACTAGTTAACATTAAGCTCACCACCATCACTCTTCCCTCCTTCTCCAGTCTCCTACTGGGTTTCAATCAGTGGAATCATACTGGAAGCCAAAAAGCAAGGAGTTTTGTATCTCAGGTCAGTCTCCCAGGACACAGAAGAGGGTGGAGAGAGTGGACGGTGTGTCTCCAGGGCAAACCAAGAATATGCAGCTCAGGGAAAAAAAGGGCATGCCTCCATGCATAACTCAGGCTTTTTATCAGCTTCAGGTCTTTACCAGAACTATTAGCAAGCATTATAACACTTCGGTAAAAAGAGGCTAATACATTTTTTTCCCCCAAATGCAACAATAACATAAAGTACTAACTATAGTAATTCTCAAGGATGGCAATTTCTCTCTCTGTTAGGCAGACAGCAAAGATGGAAACAGGCATAGGGTAACCATAAATACAAATTTTCATAGGATGGTCCCAATATAAGCCTGTTGTCCCATCCCTATTAATAGTACCTTCTTTAACTCTAAAGTGTCCTAGTCTGAATATCAAATTATACTACTATACTATTACTATCAAACTATATAAAGCAGAAGTCTTAGAAATAAAAATAGGAATGGGCAGAAACAAAATTACAGTAGTAACCTTTGATTGACATTGTGAACTACCTAAATTAAAACCTAGAGTGTTTAAAAAATGTAAATTAAAAAGGTAAATTCTGACTTGGAACCAAGATGGCGGAGTAGAAGGACATGCTCTCACTCCCTCTTGTGAGAACACCGGAATCACAACTAGCTGCTGGACAATCATCGACAGGAAGACACTGGAACTCACCAAAAAAGATACCCCACATCCAAACACAAGGGAGAAGGCACGATGAGACAGTAGGAGGGGTGCAATCACAGTAAAATCAAATCCCATAACTGCTGGGTGGGTGACTCACAGACTGGAGAACACTTATACCACAGAAGTCCACCCACTGGAGTGAAGGAGCTGAGCCCCACGTCAGGCTTCCCAACCTGGAGGAGGAATTCCTAGAGAATCAGACTTTGAAGGCTACTGGGATTTGATTGCAGGACTTCAACAGAACTGGGGGAAACAGAGACTCCACTCTTAGAGGGCACACACAAAGTAGTGTGCACATCGGGGCCCAGGGGAAGGAGCAGTGGCCCCATAAGAGACTACCTGCTACTGTTGGAGGGTCTCCTGCAGAGGCGGGGGGTGTCTGTGGCTCACCATGGGGACAAGGACACTGGCAGCAGAAGTTCTGGGAAGTACTCCTTGGCGTGAGGCCTCCCAGAGTCTGCCATTAGCCCCACCAAAGAGCCCGGGTAGGCTCCACTGTTGGGTTGCCTCAGGCCAAACAACCAACAGGGAGGGAACGCAGCCCCACCCATCAGCAGTCAAGGGGATTAAAGTTTGACTGAGCTCCACCCACCAGAGCAACAGTCAGCTCTACCCATCACCAGTCCCTCCCATCAGGAAACTTACACAAGCCTCTTAGATAGCCTCATCCACCAGAGGGCAGACAGCAGAAGCAAGAAGAACTACAATCCTGCCGCCTGTGGAACAAAAACCACATTCACAGAAAGGTAGACAAGATGAAAAGGCAGAGGGCTATGCACAAGACAATGGTAATAGGAACATACATATCGATAATTACCTTAAACGGGAATGGATTAAATGCTCCAACCAAAAGACACAGGCTTGCTGAATGGATACAAAAACAAGACCCATATATATGCTGTCTACAATAACCCACTTCAGACCTAGGGACACATTCAGACTGCAAGTGAGGGGATGCAAAAAGATATTCCACGCAAACGTAAATCAAAAGAAAGCTGGAGTACCAATACTCATAACAGGTAAAATAGACTTTAAAATAAAGAATGTTACAAGAGACAAGGAAGGACACTACATAATGATCAGGGGATCAATACAAGAAGAAGATTTAACAATTATATATGCAACCAACATAGGAGCACCTCAATACATAAGACAACTGCTAACAGCTATAAAAGAGGAAATTGACAGTAACACAATAATAGTGGGGGACTTTAACACCTCACTTACACCAATGGACAGATCATCCAAAATGAAAATAAATAAGGAAACAGAAGCTTTAAATGACACAATAGACCAGATAGATTTAATTGACATTTATAGGACATTCCATCCAAAAACAGCAGATTACACTTTCTTCTCAAGGGCGCACGGAACATTCTCCAAGATAGAATCTTGGGCCACAAATGAAGCCTCAGTAAATTTAAGAAAATTGAAATCATATCAAGCATCTTTTCTGACCACAACTCTATGAGATTAGAAATTAATTACAGAGAAAAAAACATAAAAAACACAAACACACGGAGGCTAAAAAATACGTTACTAAATAACCAAGAGATCACTGAAGAAATCAAAGAGGAAATCAAAAAATACCTAGAGACAAATGACAATGAAAACACGACGATCCAAAACCTACGGGATGCAGCAAAAGCAGTTCTAAGAGGGAAGTTTATAGCTATACAAGCCTACCTCAAGAAACAAGAAAAATCTGAAATAAACAATCTAACCTTACACCTGAAGGAACTAGAGAAAGAAGAACAAACAAAACCCAAAGTTAGCAGAAGGAAAGAAATCATAAAGATCAGAGCAGAAATAAATGAAATAGAAACATGGGCTTCCCTGGTGGCGCAGTGGTTGAGAGTCTGCCTGCCAATGCAGGGGACAAAAGTTCGTGCCCCGGTCCAGGAAGATCCCACATGCCGCAGAGCGGCTGGGCCCATGAGCCATGGCCGCTGAGCCTGCGCGTCTGGAGGCTGTGCTCCGCAACGGGAAAGGCCACAACAGTGAGAGGCCCGTGTACCAAAAAAAAAAAAGCAACAAAGAGAACAATAGCAAAGATCAATAAAACTAAAAGCTGGTTCTTTGAGAAGATAAACAAAATTGATAAATGATTACCCAGACTCATCAAGAAAAAGAGGGAGAGGACTCAAATCAATAAAATTAGAAATGAAAAAGGAGAAGTTACAACAGATGCCACAGAAATACAAAGCATCCTAAGAGACTACTACAAGCAACTCTATGCCAATAAAATGGACAACCTGGAAGAAATGGACAAATTCTTAGAAAGGTATAACCTTCCAAGACTGAACCAGGAAGAAACAGAAAATATGAACAGGCCAATCACAAATAATGAAATTGAAACTGTGATTAAAAATATTCCAACAAACAAATGTCCAGGACTAGATGGCTTCACAGGTGAATTCTATCAAACATTTAGAGAAGAGCTAACACTAATCCTTCTCAAACTCTTCCAAAAAATTGTGGAGGAAGGAACACTCCCAAATTCATTCTATGAGGCCACAATCACCCTGATACCAAAACCAGACAAAGATACTACAAAAACAGAAAATTACAGATCAATATCACTGATGAATATAGATGCAAAATCCTCAACAAAATACTAGCAAACAGAATCCAACAACACATTAAAAGGCTCATACACCATGATCAAGTGGGGTTTATCCCAGGAATGCAAGGATTCGTCAGTATATGCAAATCAACCAATGTGATAAACCATATTAACAAACTGAAGAATAAAAACCATATGATCATCTCAATAGATGCAGAAAAAGCTTTTGACAAAATTCAACACCCATTTATGATAAAAACTCTCCAGAAAGTGGGCATAGAGGGAACCTATCTCAACATAATAAAGGCCATATACGACAAACCCACAGCAAACATCATTCTCAATGGTGAAAAACTGAAAGCATTTCCTCTAAGATCAGGAACAAGACAAGGATGTCCACTCTCGCCACTATTATTCAGCATAGTTTTGGAAGCCCTATCCATGGCAATCAGAGAAGAAAATGAAATAAAGGAATACAAATTGGAAAAGAAGAAGTAAAACTGTCACTGTTTGCACATGACATGCTACTATACATAGAGAATCCTAAAGATACCACCAGAAAACTAGGAGAGCTAATCAATGAATTTGGTAAAGTTGCAGGATACAAAATTAATGCACAGGAATGTCTTGCATTCCTATACACTAATGATGAAAAATCTGAAAGAGAAATTAAGGAAACACTCCCATTTACCATTGAAACAAAAAGAATAAAATACCTAGGAATAAACCTACCAGGGAGACGAAAGACCTGTATGCAGAAAACTGTAAGACACTGAAGAAAGAAATTAAAGATGATACCAACAGATGGAGAGATATACCATGTTCTTGGATTGGAAGAATCAATATTGTGAAAATGACTATACTACCCAAAGCAATCTACAGATTCAATGCAATCCCTATCAAATTACCAATGGCATTTTTTACAGAACTACAACAAAAAATCTTAAAATTTGTATGGAGACACAAAGGACCCCGAATAGCCAAAGCAGTCTTGAGGGAAAAAAACGAAGCTGGAGGAATCAGACTACCTGACTTCAGACTATACTATAAAGCTACAGTAATCAAGACAATATGGTACTGGCACAAAAACAGAAACATAGATCAATGCAACAAGATAGAAAGCCCAGAGATAAACCCACTCACCTATGGTCAACTCATCTATGACAAAGAAGGCAAAGATATACAATGGAGAAAAGACAGCTTCTCCAATAAGTGGTGCTGGGAAAACTGGGCAGCTACATGTGAAAGAATGAAATTAGAACACTCCCTAACACCATACACAAAAATAAACTCAGAATGGTTTAGAGACCTAAATGTAAGACCAGACGTTATAAAACTCTTAGAGGAAAACATAGGAGGAACACTCTTTGACATAAATCACAGCAAGACCTTTTCTGATCCACCTCCTAGAGTAATGGAAATAAAAACAAAAATAAACAAATGGGACCTAATGAAACTTCAAAGCTTTTGTACAGCAAAGGAAACCATAAACAAGACGAAAAGACAACACTCAGAATGGGAGAAAATATTTGCAAACAAAGCAACTGACAAAGGATTAATCTCCAAAGTATATAAACAACTCATGCAGCTCAGTAATAAAAAAACAAACAACCTAATCCAAAAATGGGCAGAAGACCTAAATAGACATTTCTCCAAAGAAGACATACAGATGTCCAAGAAGCACATGAAAAGCTGCTCAACATCACTAATTATTAGAGAAATGCAAATCAAAACTACAATGAGGTATCACGTCACACCAGTTAGAATGGGCATCATCAGAAAATCTACAAACAACAAGTGTTGGAGAGGGTGCGGAGAAAAGGGAACCCTCTTGCACTGTTGGTGGGAATGTAAATTGATGCAGCCACTATGGAGAACAGTATGGAGGTTCCTTAAAAAGCTAAAAATAGAATTACCATTATGATCCAGCAATCCTACTACTGGGCATATACCCAGAGAAAACCATAATTCAAAAAGACACATGCACCCCAATGTTCACAGCAGTATTTACAATAGCCGGGTCATGGAAACAACCTAAATGCTCATCAACAGACGAATGGATAAAGAAGATGTGGTACATATATACAATGGAATATTACTCAGCCATAAAAAGGAACAAAATTGGGTCATTTGTTGAGACGTGGATGGATCTAGAGACTGTAATACAGAGTGAAGTAAGTCAGAAAGAGAAAAACAAATATCATATATTAACGCATATATGTGGAACCTAGAAAAATGGTACAGATGAACCAGTTTGCAGGGCAGAAATTGAGACACAGATGAAGAGAACAAACGTATGGACACCAAGTGGGGAAAGCGGCAGGGGGGTAGTGGTGGTGGTGTGATGAATTGGGTGATTGGGGTTGACATGTATACACTGATGTGTATAAAACTGATGACTAATAAGAACCTGCTGTATACAAAAATAAATAAAATTCAAAAATTTTAAAAATAAATTTCTCTGAGTAATAAAAAAAAAAGGTAAATTCTAGTTTTCAGTAAATTGCTCTCTATAGAGTTTACCTTCTTATAAGAATCAAAAATAAATCTTATAAAAAGCTACACAAAAGAAACAGTATATTGACAACTCAAAACATAAAGAGAATTCAGACTCTGTTCTCTTACCCACAGAAACAAGTAATAAAACTTAAAATAACAATAATAATATTCTCCAAAACTTGGAAATAAGATTATAGTGTCAAAGGAGAAATGAAAATTAGTTAACTGATCTAAAAACTAACAAAAATAAAAATCCACACAACTCAGCCTATGGAATAAAGTCAAAATAATGTTCAATGGTAAATTTGCTGCTATATAATGTTTTTATTTCCAAAAATAGAATTAAAAAATAAATTAAAATGCAGCTCTAGATGGCAGAAAAAAGGCAACATTAGCCCAAGGAATGCAAAGGAAAATTAAAAAGTCAAAATTTAGTGAATTTACAAAAAATAATTTATTCAACACCTCCAATTCCTGATTCTAATGAAATAAACATATTGTTGAAAATACACCAATAACAGAAAGAAAATAATGTAAAGAGTTTATTTCAAAATTATAAAAATTTTTATTGTTTTAAAATTTATTAAAATATGAAATATAAAAACACTTCTGTGGAGCTATGGGTGGATTTTGGGTTTGTTTTACTTTTTTGCTTTATATATTTTGCTTTCACCAAAATAACCTCATTTTACTAGTGGGTTCTTTCATTTTTTTAGGAAATAGATCTTTTCATTGCTTTCTCCTATCTAAGATGAGCTTTTATTAAGTTAGCAAATCTTCCATTCCAAAACATTAAAATGTTACAAAAACAGGAAAAATAAGATGCTTTTACTTATAAACACAGATAAGTAATGCTAAATAAAATAAGGGCAACTTAATTTAAACAGCATTATAAGTATTCACCACAACCAAGTAGTATTTATGTATATTATTTAATTTAAGTAATAAATTAACAAATTATACAAATTTTCAAAAAAACATAATTGTTTGAATAAATCTTAATAAGGAGTTTAGTAGAATATAATACCAATTCCTGATTTAAACTACAAATAAAATCTAGGTAAACCAGGGACAGTTCTCATCTATATGATAAACCATTTACTATATTAATAAATATTATTGGTAAAGAGGAGATAACATTATCTGCAGATAGTACGACTGTCTTCTGACAAATCTCAAGATAATTTTTGACAAAAACAAAATTTTGTTTTTATGAAAAACAAAGTACGTGAAGGTGGCTAGTTACAACAATGAATGTTATCATTCTGTGTGTCTCTTTACAAGTTGTTAGTTAAATAAGCTATGGATTTAATGTTCAGTTTCACCATTCAAGCAAAACACATTACTTGCACAAGGGCAAGTCAAATGTTCCCATTATGCCTTTCATCAATTTAAAGCTTGCTCTCATCTACTGTATTTATATCGAAAGGGTTCTATCTTTCATAATAGTTACCTTTGTTTGGTACAAAAATGGTTCTCAAATTACGAAGAAAATGACAAACACCAATGATTCTTTAGGAATTGTATATATTTTATTAATTTAGCCCCAATGTCACCTCTCCTCTTAAATTAGATAGAACTGACACAGCCCCATCAATTCAGGGAGAAATCCAGTGCTCTCCCCAAGATGTCAGCAGATATCCAGGTAATTATCCTTGTCTCTTCTGCCTTGCTCTTTGTTCCTTGCTCTTCTCTCTTCTTTCTTATTACTATCAACAAAAGCATATTTGGCTTTCCCCATCCCCAAATTTCTGTTCATTTCTGATGTTGGAGGATGCAGAAATTCTCCTACAGTCTCTTGCTTCTTCCAGCTTTCTAAATCTAACCAAAAAACGTAACTCTGTTTCTCTAAACAAGCAAAGTTCCTTCCTAAGGAGAATTCTGATGTCTCTTGTTACATCAGTTTACCTCATTATGGTGTGTAATTACATATGCATATTTATCAATACCACCAGCTAGTAAGAGGATTTTTGCACAGAGGTTAAAAACATGTCAAATTGCTTTGGCCTGAATCCAGAATTCCCCTCTTACCAGCTGTATGACCACAAAGGAACATCCTTAAGCTTCAATTTCCTCATCTAGAAACAGAGACCACAGAAGCACCAACTTCACAGGTTACTGTGAAGACTAAATGAGATCGTCATTAGAAAAATTTACTAAAATGCCCCATAGTAAGGCCCAACTTAACATTTTATTAATATTATTTTTACTATTTTGCTGCTTGAGCTTAGTTTTCAGTTAATGGAAACACTGTAGTTTTTATAATAATGCTGAATACTGACAAGTGCCTAAGTGTACTTTAAAAATTGATATTTTTTCTTTTATGATATCAAAAACCAATTGTAAATAATGGAATAAAATACCCCACTCACAATAGCAACAAAAATATTGACTAAGGGTAATTCTAGCAACAAAAGTGGGGTCCATGAAGGAAGACTATAGGTAAAGAACCGACCTGCCATATTTCTCCATAAGAAGACATTGACTGATGACCAATCATCTAGGTTTTCAAAGTAATTCTGATAAAAATCCAATGTTTCTTTTACTTTTTTAACTTCAGAAAATTATTCTAAATTCCATCTAGAGAATAAACACGCTAGTATAGCTAAAAACTCAACAGTATTATCTCTCAGTAGAGAACGATTTACTGACCATTAGAAAGTATTTAGGTTTTTTGTGACTCACATTTAGGAAATAAAGATGCCATAGGTAAGAGCATCACCATTCCTTTTTCAGTGAGCAGAGAAGTCCTGAGTGTACTGTTGCAATACTGTTGTGGTTTGTTTGTTCTAGGATGACAATGAAGGGAAACAGGATATGAGGATTCCAGCAGTGTCCAACACAATTTCTCCACCTACCTCCTTCCCTAGGAGAGATTTTTCCCTTTTTCACCCTCTTAACAAGGATGTTAAGAGTATGAAAAAAGAAAAAAAAAGGCTTCTTGCTTGTATGACTGAAGAAATGTATTCTATTCAAATTTCAGCCCTCTTACTTTGACATCAAAAGGCATTTGTGTTTTCTAAAGCAAAAATGAAAAATGATAGGACCAGCTTTTTGCTGTTTTCTCCTACTAGACAGAGAGTTCACTCTTGAGGGCACACATATGTTTTTCTTCCTTCCAAGGATGCCATTTTATTTCTGAATAAACAAGAAGTGAATGTTTTCTGAGTGGAGAAAGACATGGCCTCAGGGCATTCTAATGCTTACCAGGTTGTTTATCTTCTAACTGGAAACGTATTTATTATTTTCTGAGGCTCTACTCAATTTATGGTCTAAGTCTGAGAAAGAGAGAGGCAAAGGCGGGGGGAGGGGGGATTGGCTAAGGGAGAAGATGAAACACTTGCCTAAGGGGAAATGAGTGACAACAAGAGGAAAATGTCTTAGGTCATCAGTTCTCAAAAGCCATCTTTTATTTCTACCATATATAAATCATAAAGGAAATGTGTTAAAATTATAAACAATGCGAACAAGTTTTTTTAAGAAAAAACTTGTTCTATTCAGATAGATTATCACAAAGAAAATCTATATATCATCTACATATGAATATTCATTTGTATATGAATAAACGGAGTTAGAAAAGAAAATTTAACCTTGATTAGTTTTCAGCCTTTGTCCTCATCCTCTTCCTTATCTCTGAATCTTGGATTATTTTAACTAAGCTTCCTTGAAAATTTCCTCTGTTAGAATGTCTGACATAAGTAAGGTTACCTTGGAATAACTTTTTTTTATCCTGTCATCTGGGAAATCTATTTGCTAAACTTCTGTCCTTAAGAACTTTCCCTTCTCTTTCTACACTTTTCTATTCAGGAAATGCAATCATTCCCATTGCCTCAATTATCACACTTATAGAAATGACTCCCAGATATAACACTTAACTCCTGATCCTAGTTCCCTATTTGCAATAACAAACTCAACATTTGTACATATTTTACATCTCAATCATATTTCAGTTTCTTAACTCAAAAAAGTAGATTCATATTTTTCTCCTTTATTGCTCTGAATTTTATAACTAGTTTCCAAATTTCAGTACCTTTTGCATTACGTGTCCTCCTTCCCATTCTTATTGCCACCACCCTGGTTCACACCTTTTATATTCCCTACTTTAACTGTCAGAACTTGTGTCTTATTTTTCCCTGTTCATATTTATCCATCCCACACACTGTGGTCAGATTATTCTACCCAAAGCATCACTGAGATCATCTCTGCCAAAAGAAATCCTAAACTCCACTTTAAGGTCCATTTTAAATGTCACTTCTTCCATGGCATTTTCCTTGACATACACACTGTTTGTACTATCTCCCTCCCTTTCATACCCCATAACATTTTGTGTATGTGTGTCTTTATGTCAGTTGTCCTACCCCTATAGCTATTTATGTGAAAAAGCATGTAGAAAAAGAGAAATTAAGAACTTTTCAAAAAACCAATATGACAGAAATGAATATAGGTCTCCCATGATTATAGTTGGCATGCTTTATTTATATAAACTTTCAACAACAGTATTAATTTGATACATTTATTTTTCAACACACTTTGAATTCTGGTTCATTTTTTTGAATGTTAGGCATCAAGACTGAACTCCATTAATTATTCAAAGACTATGTCATCCAGTAAGATTCTTACCAATCTGGAAAATGACAATTTGGTACAAAACAGCTGTAAGTAGAAAGAGTGAGAGAAGACACAAAACTCAATATTTATATCCTATTACAGTTTTGTGAACTTTGAATTGAATTTCTGAAGAAAAGCAGCTCAGTTTTGCATTATCTGGAAACTGTCCAAAAGGAAACCTCAGCAGCCTGTGATTTCTAAAGGCCACACAAAAGCCCAGCTCTAATGACGAACACTAAACCTCCACTCCTTCTGTTTCTTGGCCTACTGTCACCGATGGCTTTTTAAATGATTACAAAAGTCACAATTGCACAACTCTCAGGGAAAAAAAAGTACTGCTAAAATCAAGTGTATAGCGCTCATTTATATAGATTAAAAATATCAAAATTCTTTAAAGCTATTTCTCATCCCTGTAAACACAGCATCACCTAAAAGCTAGCAGTCTAAGAAAATTGTATCATTTTTTAGCATTTTCATGGTACAAAAGTGCTCTCATATGGCTGGCAATCTGAAAGATGGATTATTTATAAAAGGAACTTCAACTGGAAGTCAGCAAATTTGGAGTCCATAATCACAATAATGACCAGCTTGCTTACCCTTATCCCTCACTTCTTTGTTTTCCTTACAAAGAAAGAAACATGCTAATTAAAATTAAATATTCAAATTAAACACCTTACATAAGAAATATATAGGTCTGACTGGGGAACAGGAAAGGTTGAGTAGAAGGGAGAGAGTACTGATAACCAAATCTTTGTGTACACCATATAAAAAACAGAAAATCAAGCAATGCCAAACCCAATGTCTGCAAGCTACATAATAACAGTGCTATCTCCCTTCACTTTTTTGGAAAGAAACTGGAGTCTTCTTAGTTATTTAAATGCTTACAGGCAAACATTTTATGGCAAAGTAGGTTTTCAGCTAGAAAAATCTAAAATTATTTAGATTTTTGGAATATGAAAAAATTTGAAGTAATCTAGAATGTACCAATGCAGAAGCTCTGAAATTCTTTCGTACAGTTTATTCATTTTCCTAGTTTTTTTGAAAATCCCAACTAGTCCCAGGCAAAAATTTGAATTAATTCACCTCACTGATTAATATTTTGTATAATATTTATAATTTATAGAGTGATGAGACTTTGGGTAAATGACCCGTAAGATACCATCAGATTTAAGTCCTAGAACATTTACTTAAAGCAATAAAGTTGGAAGAATCTGAACTTCACTCCCAGTAGAATTCTTGCTTAAAAATAAGAAATGCTTCTTCCTCTTTTTCTCTCTCTTATAAAATCTACTCTTAAAGCCACTTTGCTTTGTTAACTTTCATAGCGTGTATTCTCACTACAGCCTTCAACACCTGAAAAATTAGTGGAAGAATTTGACTGATTATAGAGGCTGTTTTCCTTGTTCCACGGCTTGTTCTAAAAGGGATACTCAGCAGAACTTGCATTTTTTTCTTTCATTTTGTGCTGTCTGCATGAGTAATTACCTCCCTGATTTCTGAGATGCAATTGAGTAGCTTCCACATTAGAAAAATCTAAAGATTGATAGAGCCATCGCTCCTAAAGGATTAGTTTGCTTCTATAATTCCATGGAGTAGGTCATTCCAATAGCAAAATGCTATAAAGTTTAATTTCTCCTGTTTTTGAAAGCCAGATATTGTTACCAATTTCAGGGAAACTGGAAAGGTCCCATGGGTCTTTTAAACAGGTAATGATCTTTAAAATTCCCGAGGGGCTCTCTCCTGCCCTCATGGCATGTGTCATCCCAGAGAATGGTTTTGTGATAGCCAAAGTGTAGAGTTCACTTTCTTGAAAAATAAAGCTTATGACAATTAATTTACTCATTTGTTAATTACAGTTTCTAAATATCTCTACTGGTACATTCAAAGCAAGCTGAAATCAACTGTGCAAACCCCTTAGCAGTATTTGAACTATGAAGAAGCTTATAACCTGGTTCAATGATGAAGAAGTACTTCTTCTAAAACAGGTGTCATTACTGAATGAGTTAGCCTGCCTTAGTCTGCTTGGGCTGCTGTAACAAAATGCCATAGATTAGGTGGCTTAAACAACAGAAATGTATTTGCTCACAGTCTGGAGGCTGGAATTCTGAGATCAGGATACCAGCATGGTCTGGCTCTTGTGAGAATTATTTTCTGGCTTGCACATAGCTGCCTTATGACTGTGTCCTCACATGGCGGAGACAGAGCAGTCTCTGGTGTCTCTTCCTCTTTTGTGAAGACACCAATTCTTGCAGATCAGAACTCCACCCTTATGACCTCATTAAGCCTTAGTCACCTCTTGAAAGCCCTATCTTCAGCACAGATACATGAGGGGTTAGTGCTTCAACATATAAATTTCAGTCCACAGCATAGCCCAAAGAAAATAAAGAGCCAATGAATTCTCACACATTTAGATGTTCAAAAACTACATAATTCCAAACTCATGTTATGTGTGGAATCTGTTGCACTTTAGTTCTGCCTTTTTTTCTTTTTTCTTTTTTTTTTAAACTAATCAGTCTGGTGGTCCCTTGTATCAGGCAGGTATCTGGCGTGTATATTACAGAGATTGCAAAAACCATTACAAATAAAATTATTTGTAGCTAGCCAAAGAAAACAGAATCAAGTCTTGTTTACTCCCCAGTACTTTTCAAGTTAGCTTATTTATTATATTCACAAGCTTATTTAATTTGTCACAGATGTTCACGGGAAGGTTTTATAAGCATCCACTGTTAGGATATTTTTTCATAAAATCCATTTTCCAAATGTCTGAGTAATGACAAAAGACCTCCTAGCAGAATATTAAGCCAGGAAATTCATCTAAACATCACAAGCGTAATAAGTGGTATAAGCTGTAGTTGCTGTCTGATTAATTTTGGCTTAGTATAGTGTTGTTGGAATGACTACATTTGACTCAATTTTTTTTC